>NC_045959.1:71565784-71704952 GCF_010909765.2 Amblyraja radiata | reverse complement strand
CCCATGGAGTTTCACAATTTGGATCTCTATCTTTGTTTGCTCTCTTCTTTCTGGGAGCCTCAGATGTTGCCTGCCTCTCCTGTGATATAATGATTACAGCGTTAGATGTTATCAGTAAGCACCTGAATGTAATCTTTATAGGTGGCAACATCCATGCACCCACGAAGCCCCCCCTATAACATGAGGGCTTGATGTTTCAAGAAGCGCTGTGCAAGAATTGCTTGTGAAAGGATATTCTAAGTTCTAGATCAAAATGTTAATGAGTCAGTGAATGCCAGTGAATGAGTCACTCATGAATGAGGAGATGTCATTCCATTCCAATAGTACGTGAGTTCCATGATGATCAAGTAAAAAAGGAGATTTCCCCAGTTTTTAACTGCAAGTTACTTTATCCACTGCATATAGTGTCCCAGAGATTGTGAGCTACCATTCAGAATAATTGTTTTTTCATATGCCTTCTGTGATTACTTCTGGGATTCTGTTTGATCCTGACCTTGACTGCTGTCTGTGTGGAGTTGTTAATACTTTTCGTGACTGTATGGGCTACCTCTGGGTGCTCTAATTTTCTCCCAAATCAAAATCGTATGTGCTGGTGGATTAATTGGTTGCTGTAAATTAAATGGTTGATATAATACAGCATGGGTTATTGGCAGTTGAGAGGAAATAAGTTGCAGGGGTATAGGAGACAGGGAATGAGACAGATGGGATCGTTTGTATTCATTGGTGTTGATTGTAAGAGCAAACGAGTCAGGAAGTCCTGAGGTAGCTCTATAAGAAAAATATAGTGATGGAGTAACACAATGGGTCAGGCAGCATTTCTGGAGACCATGAATATGTGACAAGGGCCTTCTTCACCCTTGATTGCAGATGGGAGGGAGGGGGGAGAAAGCTAGAAGAGAGGAGGGGCAGGCCAGAGTATGGCTGATTATAGGTGAACACAGGCAGATTGTTGGACAAAGGCCAGAGATATAAACGTGGGTGTGAGCCCAAAAGGACACAAGGGGGGGTGGGGGGAGAAATAAAGGAATTATAGCTCCAGAAGACTTTGATTAGGCTGCAGAGTATTGTTTGCAGTTCTGGCCACCACAGGAAGATGTGAAGGCTTTGGAGAGGGTGCAGAAAAGGTCTACCAGAATGGTGCCTGGATTAGGAGTTTTCAGCTACAAGGAGAGGTTGGACAAACTTGGATTATGTTGTCTGGAATGTTAGAAGTTGAGAGGAGACTTAATAAAAGTAACTAAAATTATGAATTAACCTGATAAGGTTGACAGTCAGAATGTTTTTTTCCCAGGGCAGAAATTTAATTTAAATTTAATTTAATAAACTTTATTTTGGACTCATGGTCCAGACAAGGGACAACATTACATAAAAATACATTGCATATAAAAACATCATAAAATACATATAGACATTTTAGTATATCACTTATCATAAATTATATATATTAAAAAAAACACAATACATGAATTAAAATCCAGAATAAAAAAGAATGATCAATGTCCTACAACGAGACAACGATGCCAGTGTTTCCACAACTGGGATTCGTAGCGTGTAGTGCTAAACCTTATGTTTGACAAGGCCACAATAATTACATTTTTAGAGATTTATCCTGCAAATTAATTTATACATATGATTTCTTAGGATAGCTTCTAAAGTACTGACTCCTGCAGCCACAAACATGTTACTAGCACTACACCATCTAGGTTTCCTTAGCAGTGTTCTCATGGCATCATTATAGGACTCCTTTAGTCTCTGCAAACTTGTCTTTCCATAGTTCAACCACATGTGCACAGTATAGAGTGGTGTGCAATATGCTCTAAACAGTGATATCTTCACCACATCTGCACACGCACCAAACTTAAGCAAGAGAATATTCGCCTGTACATACAGCATGTGTCGTTGCCTATAAATATCCTCATCATCTGTCATTTGTTCTGTAATAAAATGCCCTAGATATTTTACCTTATTACAGACACTAAGATCATTGACAGACAATGTAAAATCAGGAAATTTTAGACATTTATCCTCTTTGGTTCTACAGATCATAACAACACTCTTACAAGCATTCTATTTAATATCATGTTCCACACCATACACATAACATATAGTAAGGAGCTGCTGGAGACCAGCTCTAGATGGAGTAGAGACCACAAGATCATCTGCATACATAATATGGTTCACTAAAATATTACCAATTATGCATCCAGTGTTACAGGCTTTCAATAGTTTGGGCAGATCATCAATATAAAGATTAAAAAGGATTGGGGACAAAATCCCCCCTTGTCTAACACCATTGCTAACCCCAAATGGGGCTGAGACCCAATTGCCCCATTTTATTTGCATAGTCTGGTGGGCAAACCAGTAATCTAGAATTCTCACAATGTTTTAGGCACCCCTCTTTGACTCATTTTAACAAACAGCTTTCTGTGATTAACATGATCAAAGGTTTTGGAAGCATCAATAAAGCACATAGGAATTGAAGAGTTTTTGCCTCTATATTTGTTTACAATCTCCTTTGGGGCATATATGCGTCAGTGCCATGTTTAGTTTTAAAACCAAACTGGTTATCTGTGGAGTTAACAAACTTATTTACTCTATCCAGCAGAACTCTTTCTAAGACTTTTGACAATATGCTGGCTAAAGCTATGTGCCTGTAATTATTTAGGCTGCCTGCTTTACCAGCTTTATCCTTAATGACTGGCACTAACAGAACAGACAACATTGAGTCTGGTAACCAGCCATGAATCATAAAGCCAGTAAAACAAATAGCAAGGAGAGGAGCTATCCTCATACTCGCATACTTAAGATGTTCAGCAGAAATATGATCCAAGTCATTTGCTTTGTTGTTGGACAGCTTGTTCATAGCATGATACACCTCATGTGACATAATCACCATTGAGTCATTACTCTCAATATTGTCCACCCTATACAAATCACCTTGGACACAGTTGAATAAAGTACTATAATGTTGTCGCCATAACTCCACGATATTAGCTGTTCCGGAGATTCCATCTATAGTGCATGGTAGAGATGTTTTGCAACTGTTAAGTGCTATCACTTCTTTCCAAAAATCAGTAGCATTGTTACTTAGCAGCTTCTTAGCTATGGAATCAGCCCTCATAGCTTGCTCATTTTTACAGATGAAGCGAACAGCATACTTATATCTTGCATTAGTGAGCTTCTTGTACGCAAACACAGGCCCCTGTCTGGATCTACCTGCAATAGCCCATGATTTAGTGGCTTCACGGGCTTCAGCACGATACTCAGCTGCATACTGATTCCAGCCAGGCCTGATGTTATATGTTTTATTGTTATGCTTGCAGTAGGGCTTAGTGCCTACATATAAAGCGCTTACTATATCATTGTACATGGAGCAGATATCTCTCCTATGCTTCATATCTTTACAATTAACATGTCAAATGTCAAAGATTACAGGATATAGCTTGAAGGTTAGCGGAGCAACGTTTAAAGGAGATGTGTGGGGCGTTTTTTTCTTACACAGGTGTGGGTGTCTGGAACATGCTTTCAGGGTTGGTGGTGAAAGCAAATATTATAGTGCATTTTATGAAGTACATGGATATGCAGGAAGGATATGAAGGAGACTCAAAGACCTCGGCATTGAAGGCTCTGCACTCAGCTGGCTCCGTTCCTACCTTTCCAACAGATCCCACTTCATCTCTCTCCACAACCACACCTCTGCTACAGCCACAGTCACTCAAGGCGTTCCCCAAGGCTCCGTACTCGGCCCCCTCCTCTTCATCATCTACATCCTCCCCCTTGGTCAGATACTCCGCCACTTCAACCTGGACTTCCACTTACGCTGATGACACCCAGATCTACCTCGGCACCAAATCCCCCCACAACCCCCCCCTCTCCCATATCAACTCCTGTTTGTCAGCTATAAAAACCTGGATGCAACATAATTTCCTCAAACTCAACAGCGATAAGACAGAATTCCTCCTCATAGGCTCCAAAGCCACACTCAGCAAAATCAATAAATACACTCTCACCATCGACGGCACCACTGTCTCCCCATCTCCCCAGGCCCGCAACCTTGGCGTGATCTTTGATTCCACCCTCTCCCTTGAGCCTCACATCCGCCATGTCATTAAAACCTCCTTCTTTCATCTCCGCAACATCGCCAAACTCAGACTCTCTCTCACACCTCCCGCTGCTGAAAGACTCATCCATGCCTTCATCTTCTCCCGACTGGACTACTGCAACTCACTTCTCCTTGGCATCAGCTCCACCTACATCAACCGACTCCAACTGGTCCAGAACGCAGCCGCCCGACTCATTACACACACCAAAACCTGGCATCACATCACTCCAGTCCTCAAACAACTTCACTGGCTTCCCATCTCCCACCGGATCAACTACAAAATCCTGATCCTCACCTACAAAGCCCTCCACTATCTGGCCCCCCCATATCTCACTGACCTCCTCTCACCCTACCAACCCTCACGGTCCCTCTGATCCACATCAGCCGGTCTCCTCTCCATCCACAAGTCCAACCTCCGCAGTTTTGGGGACAGAGCCTTCTCCAGGGCAGCTCCCAGGCTCTGGAACTCCCTCCCCCAACTGATCCGCAATTCTGTGTCCCTCACCATCTTCCAGTCCCGCCTCAAGACCCATCTCTTCACCTCTGCCTATCCTTAGCCCCACGTCCCCCTCCCTTTTCATCTGTGCATTAATTGCCTCATATTGTGTTTTGTATTGAATTCTGTCTTTACTTTGTGTACTAGTCATGTCTCTACTATTTATTTCATTCCCCTTACATGTTTTTCCTCTCCCTGCTAAATTTTTGTAAGGTGTCCTTGAGACTCTTGAAAGGCGCCCATAAATAAAATGTATTATTATTATTATTGTGTGCAGGCAGATGAAATTATTCTCTCTTGGCATCATGTTCCGGAGAGACATTGTGGGCAAAGTGTCTGTTCCTATGCAGTACTTTTCTATGTTCTACTGGGAAAGGGCATAGGACTGATGGAATGAATGACCTTCTTTGTTGTGGTACGTAACAAAAAGGTGTGTCTGTCAAGTAGGATTGCCAACTATCCCATATTAGCCGGGACATTCCGTATATTAGGCTAAATTGGTTTGTCCCATACGGGACCGCCCTTGTCCCGTATTTGACTGCTATTACTTGGGTCAAGAGGACTGTTGGGTCGGAGAACCACGTCTGGCCCCGCCTCACCCGTCCCGACATAATGCAGCCCATGGAGTGTAGCAGCAGCACCTCACCCGTGGCCCAGTCGGTCGGTAGCCCAGCCAGCTGTCCGACCTTCGGACCTTCGCTTACCGCTGACACCACACTCCTTCTTCTCACGGCCGATCATCGTTTCATGAATTGGATGGGGTGCTGGACTTTGCGCTTGACGTCGCGCGCAAAGTCCGGTGCCGGGCCAAAATTCTTCAGCTGGCCTGCCGGCTGGGCTTTGTGTGCAGTCCAGCACCCGGGCCAACTTATCATCCACCCAGCCATTGCCGAGTCGGTCAATGAATTGCCGTCGGGAATTTGTCCCTTATTTGTCCCTTATTTGGGAGAGAGAAAGTTGGCAACCCTACTCTCAAGCCAAACCTTATCCAAACCATCGGGACGACAGATGGCACAATGGGCTAAGTGTTCTGCTGGCAACCGGAAGGTAGCCGGTTCGAATCCCGCTTAGAGTGCATACTGTCGTTGTGTCCTTGGGCAAGACACTTCACCCACCTTTGCCTGTGTGTGAATGTGTGTGACTGATTGGTGGTGGTCGGAGGGGCCGTAGGCGCAGATTGGCAGCCACGCTTCCGTAAGTCTGCCCCAGGGCAGCTGTGGCTACAGAAGTAGCTTACCACCACCGAGTGTGACTGAGGAGTGAATGAATAATGCGATGTAAAGCGCCTTGAGTATTAGAAAGGTGCTATATAAATCCCATCCATTATTATTATTATTATTATTAAATAATCTGTGAGGCAGCAACTAAGAAAGCATTTTCTTGAAGTACTTTCCTTACAATTTTCCAATGTGTGAATTTAAAGGCAAAATGATGAAACGAGATTTGTATTTAGAGATCATCCCTCAAGGCATTTAATTATTCCAAAAAAACACAACAGCTACTCATTAGAAGTACAATCAGATGCAGTGTAGGAAAAGCAATGGCTAATATATACACAGCAAGGCAACATAGAGAACTTGAGGCAAACAATTTCAACGATAATGGTTGTTAGTTATAGGTTGGCTGGGACACAGAGAACTCCCTTCCTTTCCTTTGAAGTAGAGCTGTGAAATCTTTCAAAAGAGCTTGGTTTCATCAGCCTAAGGATAGATAATACTTTGCAACATCATAAGGGAATCTTTCATAATCATGATCATAATCATAATACTTTATTTGCCAAGTATGTTTGGCAACATTCGAGGAATTTGATTTGCCATACAGTCATACCAATAAAAAGTAACAGAATACACAAAATACATTTTAATATAAACATCCACCACAGTGACTCCTCCACATTCCTCACTGTGATGGAAGGCGAAAAAAAGTTCAATCTCTCCCTTCTTTGTCCTACAGCAGTCGGGGGCCTCTAATTTTCTATTGTCGGGCCGATCTTATTCCCATAGCTGGCGACGGGCCTCCTCATCGGGGCGATCAAGCTCCTGCATCGGGGGGGGGGGGGGGAATCTCAGACTTCAACTACTTCATTCTACCGAGCAGTCTGATAACCTCAATCACAGATTATGAGGCAGTGCTTCCCTGGTCATTATGTCCCATATGGCCAGCCAGTTCCATGATGGTCTACCCTGGGTAACCAAGCTCTTCCTACTTGGAACTTACAGAGGTTACTATGCAAGGCAACCTGCCAATGTCTCTGCATCTACCTGATCTATCCCAGAGAGAGTGAAAAAATTCTAGACAGCCCATGCTGCCAGTAAACCCAAACCTGGGCCGACAGACTACTCCATTTCGGAGTTTTACGGAGGTTAATAAAGAGACCTTACCTGCCAGCGTCTCTGAACCCGGGTCGATTTGCTTGTTGGAACTTTAGCGAAGTTCCATTTGCAGACCCTGTCTGTCATACTTGTCATTTCTTCAGCTGGTGTGATGTTAGATAGCTGATGACGCTGGCCAATTCCTCTTGTAGTGGCTTGCCTGTTCCCGAGGGAACAGCAAATTTAGAGGCAAGAGCAGGCAGCTCTTCCTTATGCGACTCTCGTACATCATGCATTAAAGCATGGGATTCAGGCACATAGTCATGTTCGGAGTCAGCTCCATACTGATCTCTGACACTCCCTTAGAGTGGGAGAAATAGTGCACCCTGAACCAGGCGTTGCCACATGCGTATGACTTGAACTGCCTATGCATGCCTCCGTAGCACAGAGCATATTTTGTGACACCATCTCCGATAGTCTTTCAAGTGGGAGGAATATTGCAACCCTGAACCAGGTGTTGCTACAGGCATATGACTTGAACTGCCTGTCCATGCCTCCGTAACACGGAGCATATTATTTGGCACCATCTCCAACACTCCTTTCGTCCAAGTGAGAGGAATATTGCAACCCTGAACCAGGAGCTGCCTCAGGCGTATAATTCGAACTGCCTGTATATGCCTCCGTAACACGGAGCATTTCTCGTGCCACCATCTGATTCATCAGATGTTCCAATTGAGACAAATGGCCAATCACATCTGCCATAGATGTGGGGACAGAATCCCTATAACCCAATTCGTCCGACAGGACTTGTCCCACAGATTTGGCTTTGACTTTGCCCAGACTCGGCGTTGCCAAGCTGCTCCCTCTAGGAGTCGAATCGGCACTCTGTCGATATAAATCATCATTATTTATTATACTTACCAGACAGGTTGCACCTGCTAGTGACTCTGAGTCCTTGCTCCCTTCTGGAGTCTCAACGGAGTATTTCAGGGAGGAAATAGAGCGCAACCCTGTACCAGGTGTTGTTTCCTCAGGCCTCTGGCCCCCATATGACTCGGATGAGCCGGCATTATAATCGGAGTCGCCCCTTCCCGATAGTCCGCTAGACAGATTGGGAAAAATACTGCAACCCTGCCAGGTGTTGTCACAGTCCATATGATTTAAACAGAAGCATTGAGATTGGATCAAAGATTTGACGGCTTTGTCGATATCTACATGGTTGGGGTCTCTTATGAAAGATCTCCAACAGTCCCCTCTACTGAGCGGAAATTATCATGACGCAACCCTGCACCAGGTATTGCTCCACAGGTGACACAGCTGAAAATAGGCTTCCCCCTAATGGAGCTTCCACGGTGGCCTAAAATCTGTCCACCTGCTCCCGTATGGAGCTCCAAAGCCGGCAGGCAATAACGAAACCGAGCTCCTATGGAGCTTCCATGGCAGCCTCCAAATTCGGCCGACCTGCTCCAGCCTCAAATTGAATCTAGCTCCTAAAGGAGCCTCCACGGCCCAAGACCGGCCACCTCCATCAGCTACTCCAGGCCCGCTGTCCGCAGCAGCCCGCTGAAAGTAAAATTACTTACCTGCCAGAGCAGTTGCGAACTGCTCCGACTCGCGCCCCATGTGTTCCGCTTATTGACGCGCATGCGGACTGGCGGGCTCTTCACGTAGTCACTCACTGGACTTCGAAATAAAATTAATTATACAAAGCACTAAAAATACGATTATATGAATAAAACAATTAAATTCATTTATATTAACTGAATTAAATCAATTTAAAATAAAGTCTATTATGCTCCTTCGGGCAGCGGTTTCATCCAATTAATGTTGACTTCAGTAGGACTTTCTTCCTGTGCTAGGATTGTTTAATAGCCTCCTCTTTATCCTCTTAGTCAGATCCTGAGCAGAGCCACATCAACCAAAAATGTTCATGTTTGAGTACAATCCATCTTGCCCCAAACAAATGAGATGGTTCTATGCTAATCTTGTAATCTGTGGTTAAGATCAATGATGCAGCACACTCAGATGCTTAGAGATACACTGTGGAAACAGGCCCTCTGGAAAATTGAGTTCACTCCTGCATTCCCTCTCCCACCCCCTCCCCCACCATAGTCGTCCTACAAGTTCCACTGTTTGCATCCTTGCATCCTTGCATCCTTGTATCCTTCTCGTTAGCACATCTAGAGTCAGTTATTAAAGATGGGATAGCAGCACATTTGGAAAGTGGTGAATTCATTGGACAAAGTCAGCATGGATTTACGAAAGGTAAATCATGTCTGACGAATCTTATAGAATTTTTCGAGGATGTAACTAGTAGAGTGGATAGGGGAGAACTAGTGGATGTGTTGTATCTGGACTTTCAGAAGGCTTTCGACAAGGTCCCACATAAGAGATTAGTATACAAACTTAAAGCACACGGTATTGGGGGTTCAGTATTGATGTGGATAGAGAACTGGCTGGCAAACAGGAAGCAAAGAGTAGGAGTAAACGGGTCCTTTTCACAATGGCAGGCAGTGACTAGTGGGGTACCGCAAGGCTCAGTGCTGGGACCCCAGCTATTTACAATATATATTAATGATCTGGATGAGGGAATTGAAGGCAACATCTCCAAGTTTGCGGATGACACTAAGCTGGGGGGCAGTGTTAGCTGTGAGGAGGATGCTAGGAGACTGTAAGGTGACTTGGATAGGCTGGGTGGGCAAATGTTTGGCAGATGCAGTATAATGTGGATAAATGTGAGGTTATCCACTTTGGTGGCAAAAACAGGAAAGCAGACTATTATCTAAATGGTGGCCAATTAGGAAAAGGGGAGATGCAACGAGACCTGGGTGTCATGGTACACCAGTCATTGAAAGTAGGCATGCAGGTGCAGCAGGCAGTGAAGAAAGCAAATGGTATGTTAGCTTTCATAGCAAAAGGATTTGAGTATAGGAGCAGGGAGGTTCTACTGCAGTTGTACAGGGTCTTGGTGAGACCACACCTGGAGTATTGCGTACAGTTTTGGTCTCCAAATCTGAGGAAGGACATTATTGCCATAGAGGGAGTTCAGAGAAGGTTCACCAGACTGATTCCTGGGATGTCAGGACTTTCATATGAAGAAAGACTGGATAGACTCGGCCTATACTCGCTAGAATTTATAAGATTGAGGGGGGATCTTATAGAAACTTACAAAATTCTTCAGGGGTTGGACAGGCTAGATGCAGGAAGATTGTTCCCGATGTTGGGGAAGTCCAGGACAAAGGGTCACAGCTTAAGGATAAGAGGGAAATCCTTTAAGACCGAGATGAGAAAAACATTTTTAACACAGAGTGGTGAATCTCTGGAACTCTCTGCCACAGGGGGTAGTTGAGGCCAGTTCATTGGCTATATTTAAGAGGGAGTTAGATATGGCCCTTATGGCTAAAGGGATCAGGGGGTATGGAGAGAAGGCAGGTACGGGATACTGAGTTGGATGATCAGCCATGATCAGATTGAATGGCGGTGCAGGCTCGAAGGGCCGAATGGCCTACTCCTGCACCTATTTTCTATATATCTTCCCCAGCCAACAATGGCCCATTATGTACTCCAACCTTCCTGAGGTCATCAGTTGCAGGTCCTGATTGTATCTGGTCCTTTATCACCTGCAACTCCCCTCCCTCCCCCCCCCCCCCCCCCCCCCCCATCCCCCCCATCCGCCTCTACCTTTCAGACTGAAGAAGGGTTCTGACCCAAAACTCCAGAATTTTGTGTCTACTTTGGTATAAACCAGCATCTGCACTTCCTTCCTGCACACCAGTTCTATTTCTTACATACTAAGGGCAATTTACAGAAGCCTGTTACCTACAAACCTGCACATCTTTGGAATGTGGGAGGATAGCAGAGCACCCGGAGAAAACCCAAGCAGTCACAGGGACAACGTAGAAACTCTGCAAAGACAGCATCCATAGTCAGGATGGAGCCCATCCTAAAGTTTAGCCTGGCCTAAAGTTGCAGCAATTGTGGGCTGATACCATGAAATCAGCCACAAAAGCTGTTGGCGTGTGCAACAAACTCAGTCGGTTCATCAATTTATTCGAGTAGTGCAATTCCTTCATTGTTTTTGCAAAATTGACCAGTCTAAGAGAAGTATCATGGTGCCCATTTGTGAGACCTGGGTTACAGGTATTTTCCAGTATCATGATGAGGACCTGCCTCTCAGATACTATACCAAAGTCGACAAAGAGTATGATCCCACACGCTATTAATCTCAAAGGGGATTTTAATTTTCAAACTTCAAAATTTTAACTTGAACTTGAACTTGAATTTTAAATCTTCAAATTAGCAGGCAAAAAAGGATGGTAAGATTTTTAGTTTCATGTTTTTAATTAGTTCAGTCTTTTTAAATTAACAAAGCTGTTACCCGGGTTTAGAGGGATGGGGACTCTGGCACAATAGCCCCCATGCCATGCTTTTGGGTTTCTGGAAATGGAGATGATATTCAACAGATGTGTCTGTAGACAGCAGACCTCGTTCAGAATATACGAACAATTACATTTTCCAGAAACTTGTTAAGAACATTCAACATTAGTGACTATCTTTAAATTTCACTAAGTTGTTATAGTACACATATGGCAGGCTCTTCAACCGCACCCACCTCAGAGCAAAGACAAAAGTACGTGAAGCTCTCATCAGAGACATGTTGTTTGCCGACGACGCCGCAGTTGTGTCCCACACCCAGCAGGAACTACAGTCACCGATGGAGTGCTTCTATCGGGCATGCAAGGACTTCGGGCTGACCATTAGCCTGAAGAAGATGAACGTCTAGGGGCAGGATACAGAGGCGCTGCCTGTCATCACCATCGATGACTACGAACTTGATGCCGTCCATCAGTTCACGAACCTCGGCTCCACCATCACCGACAACCTCTACTTGGACACAGAGATTGATAAGAGGATCGGAAAGGCAGGTACAACTCTCGCTCACCTCACAACTCGAGTGTGGATCAACCCAAAGCTGACAGTGAAGACAAAGATAGCAGTCTACAATGCCTGTGTCATCGGCACGCTGCTGTATGGCAGTGAAACATGTACTACATAGATAGAATAGAATAGAATAGCCTTTTATTGTCATCCAGACCGAAGTCTGAACGAAATTTAAGCAGTCATACATACAATACAATACAATATAAAACAACAATAAACACATATTAACATCCACCACAGTGAGTCCACCCAACATCTCCTCACTGTGATGGAGGCAAAAGTCTTAGGGCTGCAGTCTCTTCCCTCCTCTTCTCCTTCTGCGCTGAGGCGATACCCCCCCGGGCGATGTTAAAACCTGTCCTGCGGCTCAAACACCGCGGCCCGGGGTGCTCGTAGCTGCCGCTCACCAGACCTGCTGACGCAGCCGCTGGCCCGCGGCCGAACCCCGGTCTCAGGCCACCGCCGCCAGAACTGCCGTCCCAGCCCCCGGAGCATCGTTCCAGCCCCGAGCCGGATCGCCCTCACGTGAGTACTGCCACCGTCTCAGCCTCGCGCCAGGCCGCCGCTCCTCCCTCGCGCCAGGCCGCCCCGACTGGGCGCCGCTCCTCCCTCGGACTGGGCCGCCCCGACCGGGCACCGCTCCTCCCTCGGACTGGGCCGCCCCGACTGGGCGCCGCTTCTCCCTCGGGCTGGGCCGCCCCGACCGGGCGCCGCTTCTCCCTCGGGCTGGGCCGCCCCGACCGGGCGCCGCTTCTCCCTCGGGCTGGGCCGCCCCGACCGGGCGCCGCTCCTCCCTCGGGCTGGGAACGCCGTACCTCGCCGAGCTCGGCCACTCCGACGGGAGCACCGTTCCTTCCTCGGGCCAGCCGTCACAGCCCCTCACGAAAGCCCTGTTCCAGCCCCGAGCCGGGCCGTCCTCACGGGAGCGAGCTCAGTGCGAGTCCTGGCGGGCTCTGCCTCCTGAGCCTCGAGGTCGCCAGCTCCGCCATTAGGCCTCAGCGCAGACGGAGGCAGAGAAGGGGAATACGACAAAAAAGTCGCATTCCCCCGCAGGGAGAGACAGCAAGCCCCGTTTCAACCCCCCCCCCCCAAAAACACAAACTAAAAACCAAAACTAGACTAACCAAAACGAAAATAAACAACCCAAAAAACACAAAACAAACAGGACTGCCGGAGAGCCGCTGCAGCCAGAGCCGCGCCGCCACTAGGAATCCTAGGCAGGCAGGCGAGAAGACTCAACACCTTCCACCTGAGAAGCATCCTCCGTATCCTGGGCATATCCTGGCAAGACAGAGTGTCCAACACTGAGATCCTGTCTCACGCTGGCCTTCCCAGTATGTACACTCTACTCAGGCAGCGCAGACTGTGGTGGCTGGACCATGCCCACCGCATGGAGGATGGCCGTATTCCAAAAGACATCCTCTATGGAGAACTGACATCTGGGAGTAGAACCATCGGCCGCCCCCAGCTGCGTTACAAGGATGTCAGCAAGAGAGATATGAAGGCGCTCGACATTGATGTAGAGTCCTGGCAGAGTGTTGTAGCTGACCGCACGAGGTGGAGAGGTACCCTGAACCAACATCTCAAAACGGGGGAAGAGAAACTATTGAACATTGCGGCAGACAAGCGGGCACGCAGAAAGGAGCGCAGCAACTTCAACAAACCAGAGACCACACACAAATGCAACCTTTGACACAAGTGACGCTACTCCAGCTGAGGTTTGGGGCAAGCAGCCAACAACTAAGATGCATCACCCATGGTCAGTCGTGACCGAGGGAGGCCTACGATGGCAGGAACAATTACAATATCATTTAGTACAGACAAACATAAAGTTTTGTTTACTGGAAGGAAATAAGTTGCATACTTTTCTATAAATAGTCCTGAAATAGCTGAGATGAAAGTGAAGTCCATAATTTGGACCACTCAACATTGAACGTATGCAAGTAAAATAGGTTAGTAATCAACAAAGCTGGTGGAATGTTTGCCTGGAGCAATAGAAATGTGAGGAAGTTCGGATCACGATACAGCTCTTGAATACAGCATGCAGCTGTGATCACTAGAATGAGAGGTGGATATTCAAATATTGATAGCATTGATATTCAAATATTGATTAGGAAGAGACAAAAGGATGATCTTTAACGCCATGGATAAGATTTTTATAATAAATATCTGGAGAAATGACTTTGTTTTGAAAGGAGATATCTGAGATATGATTTTGAAGGAAACTTAAGATTTGAGGAAACTAAAGCAAAAAGGATGCTAGAAATATTATCTAAATTATGACCTGAATTTAGAACATAGTTATTCAACCAGTGGAATAATGCTCTTGACTGTTTGTTTCAAATTTGCACTTTGAAGTTGAAGTCGGGTTGGGACATGATGTGCCAGCTCGGGTAAGGACATTGTTCAGGTCAGAATGAGTTGTTTAGAATGTCAGTGCATGTGTCGGTTTTAATCAATATTTGATGTTTCACGCAGAAATGAATTAATAGGATGTTTGGGGTTCCCTTATTTATGGTTGGGTTGGGGTGACTATGGAAGGGGGTGTGGGCGGGGGAGGGTGTGGGGGGGGGGGGGGAGAGAGCTCAGAGAAAAGATGGGGAAGAGCCATGGGGGAGAGGGGGCTATCATGGGGAAGGGGAGCAGGAGCCAGCGAAGGCGACCAGAAGGGAAGGGGCTGGAGCTGTGAGGCGGTGCGCCCATCCCCAGCAGCGCCCGGCCCCAGCAACGCCCGGCCCAACCAGTGTCCGACCCCAGGCCCCACCAGTGCCCGACCCAACCAGCACATGGCTCCCTCAATCCCCCCCGCAGCAATGGGCCTCGCAGTCAGCCAGGCTCTGGGCCGCTGCGCACTCTGCTCGCTCTGCTCCTTCAGCTTTATTGTGACAGAGGAGCCGGCCAATCGGTGTGGCGATGGTGCGCCAAAAGGGGCGTTGCCGTCCCGGCCTGCGCGTCGCCGTCCCGGGTGACTAACAGGAGAGGAGACGAATCTCCTGACAGGAGTGGAGACCAATCTGCGCACGTGCGGTTTTTAAGATTTTTAAACCTCGCTAACTTTTACTATTTTCGACCGATCAGAAGAAAACTTGTTGCACTTGCAGCTCAGGAGAACGATGAGTGAGCTGGCGAAAAATCGTAGCACTATCGCGTACCGTTTCTGCACAAATAGTAAAACCGCGCAAACCGGAAGAGCAGATGATCAGTTTTAGTTATGTATAGATGGTGGATTGGAAAAATGGTGCATGTATGTCTATTGAAAATATTTGGCAAAATACTGTTGTTAAGTAAAATTGAAGTTAAAGGAATTAAAGTAGAGTGGCAGCCTGTACACAAAACTAGTCAGGCATTAAAAAGTAAATGGTGTTTGTGAATGATTTCATATCAAATGTAGAGAGTATGTTGTGGTCTTCCTGAGCATGTTTATTAAGCTCGCTGCCTTATGTGATATATATTAGTAAGGCATAATTTTAAAAGTTTACTGATGATTCAATTTCTAAAAATACAGTAGACTGTAAGAATCATAACAAATATCAGGAAGACTAAAACTATGTTGGAAAACTCAGGCACCATTTCTGAAAAGATAAAGAGTCAACATTCTGGGTCAAGTTAGTAAACAATATTGCAAGTTTAGGATCTTAAACAAGTATAGATATATGCAGCATCTGGAATGTAGAACTGACCATGTGTGTGATTGATGTTGACTCATTGCACACAATGCAGAAACATCTCACCATTAAAAACCACCCATCGCAAATTTCTGCACTGATGCAGCATGTCGACCTCAAATGTCAACCAGTATCTGTGGAGGAATAGACAATAGACAATAGACAATAGGTGCAGGAGTAGGCCATTCGGCCCTTCGAGCCAGCACCGCCGTTCAATGTGATCATGGCTGATCATCCCCAATCAGTACCCCGATCCTGCCTTCTCCAAATATACCCTGACTTCGCTATCTTTAAGAGCCCTATCTAGCTCTCCCTTGAAAGTATCCACAGAACTGGCCTCTACCGCCCTCTGAGGCAGAGAATTCCACAGACTCACAACACTCTGTGTGAATGGTCGACGTTTGAGGTTGAACTGCTTTTGGGGGAAATTGAATTAATAATTGAAAACTAGCGTGGATTGTTTAAAGGAAATTTTGTTTAATTTAAGTAAGACGGTTTGGAAAGAATGGTGCATTTATGACTATTCTAAAATATTTGGTAACTCCACCTGAATCCCTACAGGAGATTGTTTGTTATTTGAGATTCTAGCATCTGTGTTCTCTATTGGTTTCGTCACAATGTTCTAACTAATGTAAAAACAACAATGATAGTTTATGGTATAAAGGAAGGGAAATAGGGCTGATTTACTGATATTACATAAATTAATTTCCGGTGCTTAAAGTATTTTCCTTCTCAGAAGGAAGGATTTCAGTAAAAATCAACTATACGCTTTTTGGTTGGGAAAGTACTTTTTGCATCAGATGGAGCTATTTTTAAAACAGCTTAATTGCTGTCTATGATTACGAAACATCGAGATTTAAGTATGTTGCCTGACCCCATTTTATATCAGAAGGAATTGCACTCTGGCTGGTGGCAGGTAGAATTTGATTTGCCCTGTGGAAATGTAATGGCATAAAAAGGAGGTTGATATAATGGCTTAATCTCTTATCAAAATAATCAAGATTGCCCCTTCCAAGATGGCCACCAACCTGTAGCCTTCCTGAACTGACCAGACATTCGACAAGCCAAAGAATTATTGAATGCAACAAGAAAATTCAGAGGCCACCTCCCAATACTTTACTCCAGAGATGCTGCCTGTCCCGCTGAGTTACTCCAGCATTTTGTGTCTATTCCCAATATTTTAAGCTGGCTTTCACTCGCTCCATCCATGAGCAGTACACCACAAGTGATTGTTTCTCTTCTCCCTTTCCGTTAGTATATTGGGTAATTGTAGCAATAGATTGACTTCATCATTATACCTGCAGATATGCATGGTTTACGTTTTGGTTTATTATTGTCATGTGTACCCAGGTACAGCAAAAAACTTTGTTTTACATGCTATCCAAACAGATCAGATATACTATACATACTGTACATACAACCATGTCATACAATCAAATTCAATAGATAGAGTAAAGAGGAAGATACAGAGTGCGGAATATACTAGTAGAAAAGTGATTTAAAAGAGTAGAGCAATTGTACTGGAAGAGCATGCAAAGACCTTGAAGGATGCGGCAGAACTCTGGGTAACTATACAGACAGAGATTAAAGAAAATCTTTTCTTTACTGTCCTAATTTATTTAATTACAAGGAAAACAAGAAGTTGGTGTGTAGTGAATAAAACATTTTCTTTTAGATGGTTTGAAGGATCATAAGAACGATGCAAATGTTGCTCTTATTAACCCAGGATAAAAAAAAGATGTGATGCAGATATTCTGATAATACTGTATTTGCTTTCTGAGTAATATTTGTGATGATGCTGGATAAATTAATACGGACGAGGCAGAAAGCTAGTTAACTTAAGCAGTCATTCTCAAGCTCTTATAACATTCCTACTCGATAACTAGGCATCTTTCTTTCAGGTGATATCGTTTGAACCAAAACTGTTAGTGGACTATTTTCAAGTGGATATTATGATCCTTGATATTTGAACAAAATATATTTATGCAAATCTTGAAAAGCGAAAAGAAATTCAAGAAATTTCCCATTGGGCATTCATTGAGGGAGTGCAGCGTAGGTTCACCAGGTTAATGGCGGGACTGTCATATGTTGATAGAATGGAGCAGCTGGACTTGTATACTCTGGAATTTAGAAGGATGAAAGGGTATCTTATTGAAACATATAAAATCATTAAGGGTTTGGACATGTTAGAGGCAGGAAACGTTCCCGATGTTGAGGGAGTCCAGAACCAGGTGCCACGGAGCTCTTAAAGATAGCGGAATCAAGGGATATGGGGAGAAGGCAGGAACGGGGTATTGATTGTGGTGATCAGCTATGATCACATTGAATGGTGATGCTGGCTCGAGGGGCCGAATGGCCTACCCCTGCAGCTATTGTCTATTGTCTATTGTCTATTCCCAAATCAGAAATAACTTGGTGAGTATTTAGATATGAAGTGCAATGCAGAGGTCTCCTGAAATGTGTTTCAAACTAGCTCAGCAAAAAACAATTGTGGATGAGCATTTTCAGTTCACCATACTTGTCATCTTGTGACTTCTTTGAGGGGAAAATAGCAATTTAGTACAACATTAGAAGCAGTTTTGCTAACAGGAATTAAAGTGAGACTGCCCCAAACTCCTAATTTTTACAGGCAACTGACGGAGCAGATGATAAAAAATTGGGAACTTAAATAAAAGGTTTTATGTAGCCCACAACATTGCTTAGTCACCTCCTTGCAACCATTTTATACAGAAGTATTGTACTAAATTTGGCTTTGTCTGAGTCGATAACCAGATTAATCTAAGCTAGGATGCCAGGTGCATCTGTCCTTATGAATCCTATGTTATTAACCACAGTTCAGAGAGAACATGCACAGCGAAACAACATACAAGAGACAAAGCAAAATATTCCAGATCAGCATCTTAAACAATATTACCATAGGATGATCACTGTGCAAAGTCTTTGCTTCCATTTCTCAATTCATAAATCACAATTATTTTTAACTTCCATTACATTAAGACTGCCTCTTGTTGAAGGATCTCGTTACAACGTTAGTCACTTTTACACATCAGGGCTATTTATAAAATTAACCTACAAACCTGCATGCTCTTAGAATGTGGGAGGAAAACAGAGCACCCAGAGAAAACCCACGAGACAATAGACAATAGACAATAGGTGCAGAAGTAGGCCATTCGGCCCTTCGAGCCAGCACCGTCACTCAATGTGATCATGGCTGATCATCCCCAATCAGTACCCCGTTCCTACCTTCTCCCCATATCCCCTGACTCCGCTATTTTTAAGAGCCCTATCTAGCTCTCTCTTTAAAGCATCCAGAGAACCTGCCTCCACGAGGTTTAATTTAGTTTAGAGATACAGCACTAAAACAGGCCCTTCGGCCTATCCAGTCTGCACCAACCAGCGATCCCCGCACACTTACACTATCCTATACACACACTAGGGAAAATTTAGAATTATACCAAGCCAATTAACCTACAAACCTGTACATCTTTGGAGTGTGGGAGGAAACCGAAGACCTTGGAGAAAACCCACCCGGTCACGGGGAGAATGTACAAACTCCATACAGACAAGCACCCATAGTCAGGTTCGAACCCGGGTCTCTGGCGCTTGGAGAACACTTTCAAACCCGGGTAAGGCAGCAGCTCTACTGCTGCGCCACCATTCCGCAACAGGGAAAATGTACACACTCCGTTCAGACAGCACTCTGGATTGAATCCGAGTCTCTGGTGTTACGAGGCAGCAGCTCTACATGTTCAATGAAATTACAATGAACAAGACAGGCATTGCATCCTCCCAGTTGGTGCCCAGGCGAACTGCTAGGCACCAACACATAATAAAATGAAAAACTTCTTGCTGTTCTGAACGGGGGCACGACTGCTAATCTGATTGTACAAATGTTACAATAGCTCCACTTGTCAGAGTCTACTCCAATGTAGAGTCTGAAGAAGGGTCTCCACCCGAAATGTCACCCATCTTTTTTCTCCAGAGATGCTGCCTGATGCGCTGAGTTACTCCAGAACTTTGTGCCTATCTTGAGTCTACTCCAAACTTTTACTCAGCCAGCAACAATGTTAAATGTCTTTTCATTAATTCAGTTACAAGTGAGTGATCAGCTTGCTTTGAAAATGCAGATGAGATCTGAACATCAATTTCTATTGGTATTCAGGTTTGGATAAAGACTAGTCCCTTTCTCTGTTTTAATTTTGTTACTGCTCCTCTAAACCAGACCATAAGCAGCATGGATGATATTTCCGTTTAATTGGTTAGTGTTTCATTAATTCCATACAATGCACAGTATTACACAGATCTTGGTGAATTACATCAAATTAACCTTTCAATGAGATTGCATTATCTGGATGTATCCCTTTTAATTATTGCTGGAGGAAAGATGCCAGTCAGTAAGCTGCAAAGAATCCAGAGAAGATATGGGGGTGTTGCCAGGGCTAGAGGGTCTGAGCTATAGGGAGAGGTTGGGCAGGCTAGGACTTTATGCCTCAGAGCACAGAAGGATGAGGGATGATCTTATAGAGGTGTGCAAGACTGTGAAAGGAATACAGTAGATAAGGTGAACAGACAGTCTTTTACCTAGAGAAGTGGCATCAAGAACCAGAGGACATAGGTTTAGCGTGAGAGGGGAAAGATAGGAATCAAGGGGGCAATATTTTCACACGGAGGGTGCTGGGTATAGGGAACGAGCTGCCAGAGGAGGTACTTGAAGCAGGTACTATAACAACATTTTGACAGGTACGTGGATAGGAAAGGTTTAGAAGGATGTTTGTCACACATAGACAGGTGGTATTAGTAGTGTAGTGGTATCTTGGTCGGCATGGGCAACTTGGGCTGAAGGGCTTGTTTCAGCCCTTGGGCTGTAAGACTCTGCCCCTAAGTGGAAAGAAATTCCCCTGGAGCCATCTTCTTCTTCTCTTCTGCTTTCTTTTCCTGCAATGATGCCAAATCAACTTTGCCCTTCATTTAGAAATTGCAAAGCATTGTAATTAAAATGATGTCTAATATTGGAACACTAAACCCACGGTAAGCTCATCTTAATGAAAAAGTTCAGAACTACTGATACTTTGAATTTATCTGAAGTCGTTTCCCACAGAAGAGTAATTCAACATCATAGGTGGTATACAGGAAGTTGGATGGCACTGAACAGGTTCAGCAACTTAGAAAGGATGTCACTGATGGGTTAGTAAGGATAGAGAAGTCAGGGCTTCCAGGCAAGTTGAAGTTACAGTGTTTGCAGTTTGGGCTATTCCCTAAATTGATGTGGCCATTGACAGTATATGAGGTGCCAATTTCTAAGGTGGAAAGGTTAGAGAGATTGGTTAGTTCATATGTTAGGAAATGGCTAGGAGTTCCACGGTGTCTTAATAATGTGGCTTTATATGGAAAAGATATTCTCCATTTACCATTGTCTAGCCTAACAGAGGAGTTTAAGTGTGCTAAGGTGAGGTTAGAGTTTCAATTATCAGGGAGTAAGGATACCTTAGTTAGTAATCTGGTGCCAAGTGTAACTAGAAGGAGGAAGTGAAACTCAAAGCAGGCAGTAGAAGAAGCACAACCAGCTCTGAGGCATACGGACATTGTTGGTAGGGTGCAGCAAGAAAAGGAGGCTCGGGGCTCAGCACCGGGAAACCAGTGTGGATTAAGACAGTCCAACAGAGAGCAGGAAATTGGTTGTAGAGCAGGTACTTCATCAGGAGGAAGCAGTGAGATGTGTAAGGGCAGTAGCTCAGGGACTGTGGATGAACTGGTAAAGTGTAGAAAAAAGGAGGTTTAGCTGGAGGTGGGTCATGTAGGTTTCCTTGTAAGGGCTATTTATGATGTGCTGTCATCACCACAGAACCTCAGACAAAGGGTAGGTGGGGACCCGGTGTGTCCTTAGTGTTCAGAGGTGGCAACGTTGCGATGAGACATATTTTGTCAGGATGTAGGACTAATCCTTTGTCAGGGTCTGTATATTTGGCAGCACAGAGAGTTGTGAATGTGGAATTCTCTGCCTCAGAGGGCAGTGGAGGCCGGTTCTCTGGATGTTTTCAAGAGAGAGTTAGATAGAGCTCCTAAAAACTAGCGGAGTCAAGGGATATGGGGAGAAGGCAGGAACGGGGTATAGATTGTGGATGATCAGCCATGATTGGATTGAATGGCCTACTCCTGCACCTATTGTCTATTGTCTATAACCAGGTATTGAAGTGCATCGCTGCAGCAACTGAGAGGAGGAGAGTACAGGTGAATCAGTTGGCATCAGGACTAGGACTAGGACTGTAGCAGTTCATTTTGTCCGTGAGGGAAAGAAAAGTAGAGGAGGGAAGTGTGCAGATAGGTATGAGTCAAGCCAGTTACGGGGAGCCAATGATTGGGTGATGAGGGTAGATTTAGGAGGAAACTTGTTCTGCAGGAAATAAATACTACTAATTTGTGGCTTGATATAGTGTTATTGTCAGTTAGTCAGCGGATAGTGTATTTTATAGAATTGACGGTGCCTTGGGAGAACTTAGTAGATGAGGCTTATGAAAGGAAAAGGCTTAGATATGTAGAGTTGGCAACAAAAGTTGAGCAGTGAGGATGAAGAGAAAGAGTACGTCCGGTAGAGGTGTGTTGTAGAGGTTTCATAGCGAGATCAACCACGTAGCTATTTGGAGTGCTAGAAATTTGCAGCAGAGTTTGCATCAGGCTGTAAAGAAAATGTCATAGGCAGCAGAGCAAGGCAGTAGGTGGATTTGGTAGAGAATAAATAGTGGCAGTTGGAGACAGAAAGGAAACGTATGACATGCAGTTGTGTATTTTTTTGTAATTCTATTCTGCGCGAGTGTATCCCGGTGAGATTTGAGGTGTTGCAAGCTTAATGATGGGCTATGATTAGTGGAAGATATAATGCAGGTGTTTATCATTTGTTAGAGTGAGCTAATTGGCTGCAGATTCCTTTAGGGTGGGGGTTGTTCTAGGATGTCAGAACCAACTGTTGAGCCCTCCCGAGATGTAGTGGGCCTAACTCAATGAAATACCAATGAAGGGAGGTGCCCACTTGATAACCCCAATTACATACTTGCATCTACAGGATTAGTTTCTTTTTAATTTTGACTTTTTTTTGCATATGGAGTCATTTATCGTAAGTTGGTGTATTTAGGCAGATAATACTTTAGTTTTGGGCTTGTTTTTCTTATTTGAGCGTAATTGTCCATAGCTTGCCGACATTGGAATTTGTCTCTGGAACTGTTAGCTACAATGCTGAGAATTATATTCTGCACTCTGTAACTTTCTCTCCACTCTACCTATAGTATGAACTTGACTTCATTGCATTTATATACAGTATTATCTGAATACTGTAACAGACTACTGACTGACATCTACTACAAACCTACTGACTCCCATGGCTATCTAGACTACACTTCTTCCCACCCTGCTTCTTGTAAGGACTCTATTCCCTACTCCCAATTCTTTCAGCTACACCGCATCTGCACCCAGGATGAGGTGTTCCGAATGAGGGCATCGGAGATGTCCTCATTCTTTAGGGAATGGGGGTTCCCCTCTTCGACTATAGATGTGGCTCTCACCAGGGTCTCTTCTATATCCCGTAGCTCCGCTCTCACTCCCCATCCCCCCACTCGTAACAAGGACAGAGACCCCCTTGTCCTCACCTTTCACCCTACCAGCCGTCACATACAACAGATAATCCTCCGACATTTTCACCACCTTCAACGGGATCCCACCACTGGCCATATCTTCCCATCTCCTCCCCTTTTGGCTTTCCGCAGAGACCGCTCCCTCCATAACTCCCTGGTCAATTCGTCCATTCTCACCCAGACCACCCCCTCCCCTGGTACTTTCCCTTGCAACCGCAGGAAATGCTACACTTGTCGCTTTACCTCCCCCCTCGACTCCATCCTAGGACACAAGCAGTCTTTCCAGGTGAGGCAGAGGTTCACCTGCACCTCCTCCAACCTCATCTATTGCATCCGCTGCTCTAGGTGTCAACTCCTCAACATCGGTGAGACCAAGCGCAGGCTTGGCGATCGCTTGGCCCAACACCTCCGCACAGTTCGCTTTAACCAACCCGATCTCCTGGTGGCTCAGCACTTCAACTCCCCTCCCATTCCATATCCGACCTTTCTGTCCTGGGCCTCCTCCATGGCCAGAGTGAGTCCCACCGCAATGCCGATGACCCATGTGAAGCCTGTTGACAAATCTCCTGTGAAAGTTGTGCTGGTTGAGTCGTTGCCTGCTAGGAAATTCCCGATGGAGGCCGTGCCTGTGGCTACATCTCCTGTGAGGGGCATGGCTGAAGGCTTATACCGTACATCTGCAGGACGGGTCAGCAAGCCTGTGGCTAGATATGGGGATTATGTCAAGATCCAGATCTTGGACTCTAATTAACTATAACCAACGTTACTTATATTACTAGGTAGACAAAAATGCTGGAGAAACTCAACGGGTGAGGCAGCATCTGTGGAGCGAAGGAATAAGTGACGTTTCGGGTCGAAACCCTTCTTCAGACATATTACTTATATTACTTGCAGTATATCCTCCATTGCTTTACTGTAGATGATAGTTAATTTTTATAGCTTTATATACATATTACTCCTGCATATTTTATGTTTGTCCTTTGGGCAAAAGCCCAAGAAGGGGGATGTAGATCAAACAGTATTGCTGATTTGATCCGTGTCTGGTTTTACTGCTGGTCACCTGATCCATAATCCATGTCAGGTTTCCCACACCACAGCCACCTCGTGCATGCGGGTAGCCATGTTGTGTTTTAGTTTTAACTTACGATTTGGAGCCGACAATACTCATCTCAATGGTCTCTTGTTATGATATATAATGAATCTGTATCATAAGTACTTTGCACACTAATCACCGACAGGCGTAATTAATTTTCTGATAGAGTCCTCACAGAATATATAATTGAAGACTTCTCCTTTATTGAATAAAGATAATCATTGACCTTTATGGGTCTTACCACCACCTTCCCTTGTACTCTTGAACCATGACTTATTTTATCATATGACATTACTGCTACTTTGTTTCTGTGTGCTCATTCAAATCATTACCATCTGCATGAGATCTTTGCAGCATATAAACTGCAATATTTTTCTCTAGGAGTTTAATCTCAAGCAATCGCAGAACATGGGATAGAAATTTATTTTACATGCCTAGCACTAAACATGCAATGTATTACGGACCACAAGTTGTCATTTGCATGAGTTGTAGTTTTTCACAAAGTTATGACTTTTAATTTGTTATTTTTAATTATTTAAGTGCATTTGATGAGCACAAGGAGTTAGACGACCATCAGTGCTTTAGTTTCTGCTGGCTGCAGCTTGGACATGAGTTGCTGCTCACTCTTTCCTAAGAAATAGTGGCTGCACAAAATCTAGCAGCCAAAAAATAAGGGGCACCACGGCATTCTCCAATAGACAAACACATTCCAACACAATTTCACCCAGCGCATGATCGGTATTATAACTCCAGAGATGCAAGAGGTTGAAGATGCTGTAATCTTGAGCAAAAATTAAAAAAGTTGCTGGAGGAATTTGGCTGGTCAGGCAGCATCTGTGAAGGCAGGAGGATGGTCGATGTTTCAGGCTGAGAACTGGCATCCATCCTGATCTAGGTACTCGACCTGAAATGTTGACCTTTCCTCTGACTCCAAAGTTGCTGTCTGACCTGTTGAGATTCCCCAACTATTTCTTTTTTTGTACCTTATCTCAGATAACCTGCTGAGATTCTCGCCCTTTACAAAAATTATTAAAGTTATTCTTGGAATTTTCTGCAGGCCTAGTTCTTAATGGGTCCACTCATCAACTGGATGTTTGTGGGGGTTAATTATATGTATGATTATTTCCATTTCAGAACTTGTAAACTCTGAGGATTAGGTACAACAGTGCGAACCTTCAACATCTTTACATGTTACAACAATTGCATTTGATTTGTGCTTTTTTGAGGGCAGATTTTGAATGTCCTTTAGGTTCTTTTCTTTATCAGGATTAGAACACAGAACATAGAAAAGTACAGCAAAGGAACAGGCCCTTTGGCCCACAATGTCTGTGGAGAACATGATGCCAAGATAAACTAATTGCAAAGATAGATTAAAGTGCTGGAGCAACTCAGCGGGTCAGGCAGCATCTCTGGAGAAAAAGGATGGGTGACGTTTTGGGTCGGAAACCTTCTTCAGACTGACCTCATCGGCCTGAACATGACCCAAATCCCTGCATTCCCTGCATATCCATAGCCCATCTAAAAGCTTCAAACTCCTCTTGCATATTATTTTCAGTTTTGTAAATATTTCCTTTGGCTATTCTGCTATAATTCCTTTTAAGTTTAGTTTAGTTTAGAAATACAGCGCAGAAACAGGCCCGTCGGCCCACCAAGCCCGCACTGACCAGCGACCCCCACACATCAACATTATCCTACGCACACTAGGCCAATTTACACTTATACCAAGCCAATTTACCTACATACCTGCACTTCTTTGGAGTGTGGTAGGAAACCGAAGATCTAGGAGAAAACACATGCAGGTCACGGGGAGAACATACAAACTCTGCACAGACAGCACCCATAGTTGGGATCAAACCAACGTCTCTGGTGCGGTAAGCGCTGCAAGGCAGCAACTTTGCCATCACCAGGTCCCTATGTGGGCTTTTTGTAGAGGACAGAAATATTATTTGGAGTCGTATCTTGCTGTCCCATCTCTTATCAACTTTATTTCTGGCTATATCTGAATTCAACTATTAAGTTTTCAAGTTAAAGCTGCACTGCACTTTCCATATTAATACCATATATTTGGCCAACATATTCATCTTTAACAGCTGCTGCAATTTAAAGGTGATGTATTCCAGATGCAGGGAATACATTTGGGGCTAACTAGGTTCAGTGTGAAGTGCTTCCAAAGAAGTGCAATGGATTGCAGAGAGAAAATAATGCTATCCAATGAAACTTTCATATTTTATTAAAATTATCAAAAACTATTAGTATATAGTAAAGTATGATTTCTGATTAATATTTGTATCACCAAGGTTGCTGATTTGACTTCATGCACAACTAATAATTTTAATATGCATGTTATATTCGTATAAATTCAAGGAACTTTTGGCATCTAACACAAACAAAGCCAATAGTAACACAAAACATTGAATCCAACAATTGGTGGACAGAAAATGGTAGAGCTGCAAAAATGCCAGACAACCTGGTAAAAACAATTTATATATAGAGCAGGACGCAGTAAAGGGGAGACATTAAATGGAAGGACAGTATGAAACTATTGTATACCAAATATTGAATTAATGATCGAGAAACAAAAGGTTGTACTCGACAGGTCAGGTAGCATCTGTGGAGGAAATGGGCAGGTGACGTTTGAGGCCGGGACCCTTCTTCAAACTGATGGAGTCGGGGGAAGAAAGCTGGGAAAGAGAGCTGGAGTTGGGGCAAAGCCTGGCAAATGATAGTGGATACAGGTGAGCGGTTAGGGCTTGTGATTGTCAGATAGGTGGAGTAGCTGACAAAGGCCAGAGGTGACAAACATACAAAATGGTGTCACATAAGGAGAGGAGTGAAAGAGTGGAATGTAAAGCTGGAAAGGCAGAGGGAGGGTATAGATTGGGCAAAAAAGGGTAATATGGGACTCAGAGATTGGAGATGATCTCACAGTGGAAGGGAAAGGAGCAGGTGACTACAGTGGTGGGCGATTGTGGGAGAAATATGTGTGCACTGGGGTGAGGATGGCAGGGGGAAGAGGGGGGCATGATGGAGGAATTTTACTTGTAATTGAAGTATTTAATGTTCATACTGTAAGCTGCCCAAGTGGAATATGAGGTGCTGGTCTTCCAGTTTGTGTGTACCTCCCCGGCAAGGATTAGGCCAAGGACAGAAAGGTTGGTGTGGGACTGGGGAAGGGCTAAAATGGTAAGTAACTGGGAGCTCCAGGCCTTGGCAGACCAAGTGACAGCCTTCAGCGATGGTCGCCTAGTCTACGCTTGGTCTCAGAAATGTAAAGGAGGCCACATTGGGAGCACCAAATGTCCCGTATTCCATCAGTCAGAAGAAGGGTCTTGTCCTGGTACATCATCTATCAATTTCCTCCACACTTGCTGCCTGACTCACTGAGTTCATCCAGCCTTTTGTTTCGTGCTTCTTACTCCAGCGTCTGCAGTTTCCTATGTCCTGCTGAGTTAATGAACCATGTTACACCAAGCAGATACTAGAACCTTTCTGCATCCATTTCTGAGACAGAGGTTTATTTTGTGAGCAGAAAATTTGTGAATTTTTATAGTTAAATCCTATACAATGATATCTAACGATTGAAATGACTCCACAAACGTCTAGTGAACAGTCTCATTATCTAATCCTTAAGTGTCTGAGAATCTGATTACTTTGAAATTCGAAGTCAGGGCCTTGCACAATTGTATTCAAATCTTGAATAGATTCTATAACCAATATGTCAGCAGAGCAGATATTTGGAAAACAAAAATAGCTACATTTTGTCTGAACTTTCAGGAATTAAGCACTAGTATGCCAATCACCAATTTGAGCCCATATTTATAACAGAAATTCACTGCCTTTTCTCCAATATAAAGTAGTGGAATAAAAGTTTGGTTTAGTGCAATTACAGGCATCTGCTTTAAATTCGTTAAAAAACAAATACAATTGCATGGCCCTTGTTCTTAGTTTATCAAATACAACAGTATTTGGTCGAATTAAGAGCTTATGGCTAACATATGATTCCCAATGCAACATGGAGATCTTGGTCAAGGAAGTGCAGAGGAAGACAGATAGTCGTTATTTTCCGGAGGAATTATGGTAATGATGATACATTATTGTCACTTGTACCTAGCTAGGTGCAGCATGTGTTTGCGTACAAAGTACACAATAGAGTCACCACAAAGGTACCGACAAAGTTACAAAAAGTACTCATCCCTTCCTGCCCCCACCCCCACTGAATCCCCTAAGTTCTCGGCGCCCATATCCCCCCCCACCCCCCCCCCCCCCACGCTGGGTCCCCCTTTGTTCTCTGCAGCGCTGCCCAACCCCGTCCTCAGGATTAATACCTGACCACACTGAAGGTCAGGAGAGCATCCAGGCACACATGAATAATAATGGAGGAGGAAGGTGCAGATGTAAGGGACCACCTAGGTCTAGATGCAACTGACCTTGTTTGGTTATTCCTTTTTATCTTTTATACCCTATCTACTTGACCTCTGGGCATTTCTTCTTGGTCTGCAATCTGCATTATTTTGTCAATGTTTGCACACTCTAGCCATTCTCATTGTTCTGATAACCATGTTTACAGCTTACCCTCATTTTCATTCTGGGTTTAGCCTATCAAAATCATCTCCCTCCCCCTCCCCCGATCTTAGATTTGAAACATTTAACTCCTATCCCACCGAGATGACCTGCTGAGTATTTCTAGCATTTTCTGTTTTCATAATGTAACTGTACAAACTTAATAACCTCTCACAGTTGGACAGGTTCACTGAATGCAACATCAAATGTCATGTTCGACCATCTCTTCTGCTAACCTCTGTCACAGTGCACCTCATCTATCTGTCAAAAATCACTACAAACTAGGATTGAGACCATTAGTTCATACACCCTACACACCTTCACGTATTTACCACTACCATGGGCCTCATGGCCACTTTGCTAATTGTGTTTATAGAGACAAAATGCTGGAGTAACTCAGCAGCTCAGGCAGCATCTCCAAAGAAAGGGTTCTGGTGACGTTTCGGGTCGAGACCCTTCTTCAGACTGAGAGTCAGGGGAGAGGGAAACTAGAGGTATCCTGTGCTAATGGTGCTACACTAATTGTGTTTAGTTTAGTTTAGAGATACAGTACAGAAACAGGCTCTTCAGCCCACCGAGTCTACGCAGACCAGCGATCACCCCTGTCCACCAGCACTGTCCTACACACTAGGGACAATTTGCAATTTATACATTTAAGACATTTTATACAAAGACATTTAACCTACAAACCTGTATGTCTTCAGAATGAGGGAGGAAGCTGGAGCACCCATGGAAAACCAACAGACTCGTAGGAAGAATATACAAACTCCATACAGAGAGCACTCAAGCTCAATATTGAACCCGGGTCTCTGGTGCTGTAAGGCAGCAACACGACTGCTGGGACTCAGTCACATCATCTTGTGCAATATTTATTAACAGCTCCCTCTCTTTTAGAAGCAAGAAACCAACATTGAACAATGCAGTTGTAATGTTTTATTACATTTAATCGCCTCTCAGTGAGATTAACAAGTTGGCTTAGTGTGATGGCTCCAATATTAAGGCCATACGACAGGCAGGGAATAAATGTATCATTAATTCTTCCTATATCTGGGCAAATAGCCATTATGTTATGCTGCGTACGAACACATACCATCTGAAAACACTTGCAGTTAGATTATATCTAAGATTCGCATGAAAGCAGTGTGAGTAGTATCAGTAGTACGCTGCGTTAAAGAGAAGCCCTTAAGATTGAAGCTACATGCTCTTGGTCCCTTATCCTCAGGAGTCTGAAGAAGAGTCCAGAATCAAAATATTACTTGTCCATTTCCTTCCTCAGATGCTGCCTGAGTTTCTATGTTTCTCCTGCATTTTGTTTAAATAGAAACATAGAAAATAGGTGCAGCAGTAGGCCATTCAGCTCTTTGAGCCAGCACCGCCATTCAATATAATTATGGCTGATCATCCAGAATCAGTACCCCGTTCCTGCTTTCTCCCCATATCCCTTGATTCCATTAGCCCTAAGAGCTATATCTAACCCTTTCTTGAATATATCCAGTGAATTAGCCTCCACTGCCTTCCGTGGCCACAGGTTCACAACTCTCTGGGTGAAAAAGTTTTTCCTCATCTCAGTCCTAAATGGCCTACACATTCTTAAACTGTGATCCCTGGTTTTGGACTCCCCCAATATCGGGAACATTAGCCTGTCCAATCCCTTAATAATTTTATATGTTGCTATTACATCCCCTCTCGTCTTTCTAAATTCCAGTGAATATAAGCCCTTGGAATCCTTTCTTTATTAGTTTAAGATTTTGCTCAGCAGATCAGGTATCATCTGAAGAGAGAAATACAGATGATGTATTGGATTGGGTCCCATTTTGCAGTCTCTGAAGGATTGCAGACAGTAAGAGCTTGCAGCTCCTTGTATCTCTTTGTATCTCTCTCACTTACACTCTCTCTCTTTTTAATCCACTTTGTTTATCCTCTGCCACAATGTTTGCTCCTGCTGCACCACATCAACAAGGTCTAGAAACAATAAGCACTGGCCTACTTAAACACCAAATAATATTATAAGTAACTGTCGAAATCTTTAAAGGGAATAGATGGGGCTGAGGGAGAGAGGGGCTGGATGATACATGTTTACACCAAATATTATCTAAACCGTATAAATTGAAAACATTGTCAAGGTCCAGTTTGCCACAAGGTTGCCATATATGCTTCCCACATGCGAGACTATCACAAGCACAATCACTCTTCCCAATATAGAAATCAGGGCAACTCACACTACCAATGTGCATAAGGAATGGACAGGCGACATTTTGGGTCAGGACCCTTTTTTGCTCTTCTACATATATAGATACTTTGTTGTCACATGTACGGTGAATGAATAGTGAAATATTTGCATGCACTGTACATAAAAGAGTCGTCACAAGGTGCCAACAAAGTTACAAAAGTACCCTTAAATATTTTTGGTCCCTTCTTTGTTCCCCTCCCATCACCACCTGTCCCTCTTGTTCTTGGTGGCCCCCACGCTGGGGCCCATTTGTTCTCTGCGACGCGGCCCGTCCACATTGGCCTCCAGGGACTCGGACCTTGATGTTCTACGTCCTTCCTCGTTCTTGGTGGCGTGGTTCTCGTCAATGGCAATGGCTCAGGCCTGTGATCAGAATGTGTGAGCAAGGCCTACCATTCTTACCGGAAGGTCCTGCGTCGTTGTCACTCTGCGGTGAGCGAACCTCAGTCCAGGGCAGACGGTCCTCCGACTCCTTGACCAATGCTTGGAAAACCAGGATTCTCCTCAACATGTCTTGGAGTCAGAGAATCATGGAGTCATACAGCGCAGGAATGCTGCGTCCATGCTGTCCTTTTTGCCCATCCACACGTATCCTATTTGCCTGCATTGGGACTATATCCTTCCATGTCTTGCCTGTTTAAGTGTGCATCGAAATACCTCTTAAACATAGTAATTGCATCTGATTCTATCACCTCATCTGACAGTATTTTCCAGATATTACCTACTCTTTCTGAAAACATAAACGTACCCTTTAGATCCCTTTTAAAACACCTTTCCCTCACTTAAACTATGCCTTCGTTGTTGATACCCTTGCCACAAGGAATTGACTACCTTATCTAAACCACTCATAATTTGATATACTTCTCTATCTGGTCTCCCCTCAGCCTTTTTTGCTCCAGGGAAAACAATCCTAGCCTATCCAATCTCTCCCAATCACTAAAGTGAAAGTCCATCACTTCCAGAGATCTGTATATACTGTTGTAGCCACAAAGTGCTTCCCTATTAGGAGATAGTGATTGGATTTGATCAGCATAACCTTCACAGACTTGGATGATCAAAAGCATGGCTGGGGCTGATTTTGGACTGACATTGTGACTATGAGTGAGTGGCATTAGTTTCATGTGGATGGGTTCTAATGAATGGGACACAGTTATCTCAATGCATATAATCCAATTGGGCATCCATTGAGGCACTAGGATTGTATAAAAATGACCATAAATCAAACCTGAATATATAATTTTTAATTAAAAAAGGATAGTGCATACCATATTCATGAATAATACCAATTGTTTATAACTTTGATTAGTACAGATGTCAGAGGTTATGGGGAGAAGGCAGGAGAATGAGTTTAGGAGGGAGAGATAGATTTCCTGATGCCTCAGATAGAATGACGGAGTAGACTTGATGGACCAAATGGCCTAATTCTACTCCTATTCCTTATGACATACCACTGCCTGGTTAGATGGTAAGTAAGAAGAAAAGTGCTGAAACATTTACTGTAATTTTTTCCGACTTCGGATAGTGTCTTCTTGTTTTTAAGTGCATCTGATTTATTGTTTATGAAACACTTTCTACTACGCAGGAGAAAACTTTGAGGAAACGCATTGAGCCAAAATGTTTTGAACTCACTCCTTTTTCAGATTCAGATTCAGATTCAGATTCAATTTTTAATTGTCATTGTCAGTGTACAGTACAGAGACAACGAAATGCATTTAGCATCTCCCTGGAAGAGCGACATAGCAAATGATTTAAATAAATAATAATAAGTGATAATAAGTGTCCGGGGGGTGGGGGGGTGATTGGCAGTCACCGAGGTACGTTGTTGAGTAGAGTGACAGCCGCCGGGAAGAAGCTGTTCCTGGACCTGCTGGTTCGGCAACGGAGAGACCTGTAGCGCCTCCCGGATGGTAGGAGGGTAAACAGTCCATGGTTGGGGTGAGAGCAGTCCTTGGCGATGCTGAGCGCCCTCCGCAGATAACGCTTGCTTTGGACAGACTCAATGGAGGGGAGCGAGGAACCGGTGATGCGTTGGGCAATTTTCACCACCCTCTGCAATGCCTTCCGGTCGGAGACAGAGCAGTTGCCATACCATACTGTGATGCAGTTGGTAAGGATGCTCTCGATGGTGCAGCGGTAGAAGTTCACCAGGATCTGAGGAGACAGATGGACCTTCTTCAGTCTCCTCAGGAAGAAGAGACGCTGGTGAGCCTTCTTGATCAGAGTTGAGGTATTGTGGGTCCAAGAGAGGTCATCGGAGATGTTGACTCCCAGGAACCTGAAGCTAGAAACACGTTCCACCTCCGTCCCGTTAATGTGGATGGGGGTGTGCGTGCCGCCCCTTTTCCGCTCAATCATAAGAACTAAAGTTTCTAATGTTAGAATTTCAACTGCAATGAGAGACCAGCAGATAGTGCACTGCTCTTACACAATGAAAACAATTGTTTGGTTGTTCTCTTACAGTATTGATCAGAGCACATGAGAGACCATTATCAGACAGTTTCTCTCTTTTTATATACAATGTGACAGCAGTACAGCTCCCTTAAACTTTTCCATTGAGTTTTGCCAAAAAATGCTATGGTGCATGCTCATGTTGTTGGGCTGTGTTGAAATCAAAATTTATCGCATGGTCTTTACTCCAACTCATTCTTTCCTGATGCCTCAGACGAATGGAATTCCAATCTTTCCCTTCAGATCTTTGGCATTTCACCTGCTTTGCACGAAGAAGGTTTCCCTGATATTATTTTTTTTTTAAGTGTACTTTGCAATGATAAACATGTTAATATAGCACAGATTTTGATTTTCCAGTCTGTTAATGTCTAACTGTGAATAAACTTCAGACTATTGTAACATAATTGCACTGATATTGTGAAATGTCAAGGTTCACTAAGCTCCTCTCCTGATACCTGTTCCCATATCCTAAGCCCCAAGCCCCTGTAATACAATACTCTGAGCAGTGATGTCCATCGAACCTAGTACAGAGAAGCTGCAGAATTGTCCATATTTTCATGTGCAGGAGTAAAGCAAGTATCTTCATTTCTCACTGTGTAGGCTTCCTTCACTTTACCTCCCCTTTCCCAAGACTTTGGGATAATTTGATACCAGAGCTAGTTGTAACTGCTCAGTCCAATTAAGTGACTAGACTAATCAACCACAGTTATCTAATTTAGACCTAGGATGTGACTGAGTTTCACACGGTCTTATTGTGCCCGAAGAGAGTTGTATTTACCCACTGTAGAATAATTATTACTGATTCACTACTTATTTGATAGGTGAAGTGCCTTTGCTAATTTAACATTATAACACTTCACACTGTCATAGATTGGATAGCACTTTGGAATATATTTAAAAGACGACCAAATTTTAGGTTATTAATTTTAATCTATTATGTCTAAAAAATGATTTTATGTACATATTAGGTATACTGCACTTCATTGCAGCTCCATACTGCTGGACCAAGCGTTTCTAAAATTTTATTACATTTTTGATTTTACAATTAATGTTAGCATTTTAATAAGAACCTTCAATAATTCCATGACATTCTCATTAAAGTTGCTTTCAGAAGTAATTTACCATATCATTATGTTTTTGTTTCAGACTACAAAAGGTGTGCAAGATTGCTTACAAGGTTAGCTGTGAGTTCTTTGTGTACACAACACTAAATATTTTGCCATGTAAGTATATATAAATGAAATATTCTCACATTTAAAATCTGAAATTTAGGTACCATATGTTGACAGTTAATAATGGAATATTTAGGTTGTCCAGAATCAGTAATTTGATTAATTTTCAATGTTTGCAATATTTGCACTGTATTTTGAAAGCTTGCTGGATTAGTATTATGAGAAAGCAAGCTACTACTCTCATAAGGAAAATTGGGAAATGGCTTATTGTGATAAATAAAAAATGTCGAAGAGATTTGGAGATAATCTTTACAGTTATTCATGTGCATTGGAACTCTAAACCTTTTAACATGTTTTCAATAAATAAGTGAGACCATACAAAAAATACAGATATTCGTAGATTTATATACGTTAGTTTATTGAATTTTCACTGTAACTCCCATTTGCGGTATGTGTCTTCAATTTATTAAACTTTACAATGACAATCTCTACCCAAAATACCTAAGACACACCTTTCCAATTTATGAAATTTCACTTAACACCATTTTCCTGGAATACATTCCTTTTATAAATGGAGCTGGTTGGTAAATGTTCACTATTCTGAGTGATTTAGTTCCCTGTGTATTGAAGGCAGCAGATGCATTGAAGTACTTGTAGATTAGTGCACACTACATTGGTATAAATACACATAAGCTATTTATATACTAAAATTGGTGCATGTTGTTAAAATTGTGTCACTTTAAGTACTTCTCCAACTAATGGATAATATGGCACTGGTAGGTGGTTAGGGAGGAAGATATAATGTTGGAATGCCACAAAAGAAGGTAAAGGAGTTGGATCCTGGCTGAAAGTATTACCAGGTTTGGAAGTGGGCTATTTTATATAGGACTAAGCAGGAAAGAACAATGCTGTTGTCCAGACAGCAAACCAGTGCAATTAACTGCAAAACATTAAACATTAAATGTTAATTAATTATTAATTTTTAGTTAGTTGCACTACCTCACTCTCTACAACTTAGCAACATCTTCTGTGCAACTTCCCCTCAGTACTTTATAAACATGGCCAATTTTTTGCTCTGTGTTGGTCACTGTCATCTGGAAGAATCTTGTTAACATCTGTGCTCCAGTTACAAAATGAGTTGTGATAGTATCAGCTGGCATCTGCAAATTTGGCAAAGAAAAAACAAATAGCCAATTCCTCCCTTAATGTGTTTAATTATTCAAAAAATCTGCATTACTTATATTAGGAAATCGCACGGAATTGTCTTTGGGTGCCAAAACCAAGCTGTTGGAGGAACACAATGGGTCAGGCAGCATCTGTGGAGGCAGGGGGATAGTGGACATTTTGGTTCGAGACCCTGCATCAGGACTTAAAGTGTGGAAGGGAGATGACCAGTATGAAGGGGTGAGGCAGGAGATGGCAAGTGGTAGGTAGAACCAAGTGAGGAGGGGGATTCTGTGCAGTTGGCATCAGAAGAGGGATTGGGGTGATAGATCGGGACTGGTTCTGTGATAGGTGGCAACAGAAAAGGAGAGGGAAAAAAGGCACCTACAACCAGGTTGAGAAATGAGAGGGTGAAAATAGAGACAGAGGCAGTAGATGCTAGAATCTGATCAGTGAGGAAGGTGATTAGTGGAACCGGATAAGGGATGTGGAATAAATGGGGAAGGGGAATGAAACTGCATGGCCCGTCCTTACTATCTCTAGGTAATTAGATAAACTTTAATGAAACAAGTTAAAATTAGGATTCAAAATATTTTTTTAATAGAAGTTCCTATTGACAAAAAAATTGAAAACCAGTATGCCAAAGCAAATTTTACATTAGGTTGGATTGATGCAGGAGTCACCAGGGGTTGTAGAGCATGTTATAGTTTGGGAGAGGGTGATTAGCTTTTTTATAGGTCCTGCACTGAACCGAACAGGCTGCAACTACTGTGACGCCTCCAATGAATGCTGCAATATTTTCACATTTGTTCATATTCTCCAAATTCTGTTGTTCTTTCCCACAGATCAGAATCCCATTTACATGGAATTAGTTTTTAATATGGAGTGATGCATGGGCTTGATTCCGGCTATGCTAGGGGGCAGGTTGCCATCCTTCCAACTTCTGTAGTTAGCATGAGTGTATTTAGCTGATCCACCATTCCTTGGTCACTTTTTGTTACTGATTAACAGCTGGCAATTTCAGAAATGGAGCATGGTTTGATGTCCCTTAATTGCTTTGGTGCAAAAAGAGATCTTGGGGTCCAAGTACAAAGATCCTGAAAGTGGCAACGCAAGTAAATAGAGTAGTAAAGAAAGCCTATGGTATGCTTGGCTTTGTCGGTCAGGGCATTGAGTACAAGAGTCAGGAAGTCATGCATCTTTATAAAACTTTGGTCAGGTTGTATTTGGAGAAATGTGTGCAGTTTTGATCACCCAATTACAGGAAGGATGTGGAGGCTTTGGGGAAGGTGTGGAATATGTTTATCGGAATGCTGCCTGGATTAGAGGGTAGTAACTATAAGGAGAAGTTAGACAAACTTGGATTGATTTTGCTGGAGTGTCAGAGGCTGATGAAGACCTGATAGAAATATATAAAGATATGAGAGGCTCAGATAGGGTACAGTCAGAAGCTTTTTTACCAGATGGAAATGTCAAAGACTAGAGAGCATAGTTTTAAGGTCAGAGGGAGAAAGTTTAAAAGAGTTGTGCCGGACAATCTTTTAAATGTAAAAGCACTGGAATGCACTGCCGGATATGGTGTTGGAAGCAGACATGAGAGTGGCATTTAAGAGACTTTTAGACACATACATGGATGAGCAGCGAATGGAACTACAGGTATATGGATCAAGTTTTAGCAGAGGAGAATAATTTGGCATAGTTCTGAACAGAACATTGTGAGCAGAAGAGCATGTTGCTGTGCTGCACTGTTCTATGATCTGTGTCACTGTCATGGATTACTTGAGGCTTGGGTGGAAAACGTATTTGCTGACTGGGATTTATTCTTGGTTGAGGAGCAATGTGACCCATAGCAGCACATTGATAATCAGCTAGGAGAAATTGAACCCTAAAGAACGGATCAATAGAGGAGTGTGACTCACTGGAGGCAAATCTTGCAACAAAAATTTTATTTTTTAATGTTGCAAAGAGGTTGTTGGGTGCTGTGTTGTGAACAACCAAACCTAGCAGGAGGAACTTGCAGTGGAATGCCCCTGTCCCACTTAGGAAACCTGAACGGAAACCTCTGGAGACTTTGCGCCCCACCCAAGGTTTCCGTGCGGTTCCCGGAGGTTTTTGCCAGTCTCCCCAATGGTCGAAAGTGGTTTCCGCTTCTTCTATGTTCCGGCGATTATTTCAAAAAATTCAAAACTGGCCATGACTAAAAATAGGTGGCCGTTTTAAAAATCTGTAATTTTTTATTTGAGCCGGTTGCGATGCTAGTTGAAGGTGGTTGTCGGAGGTTGCAGGTAGTGGAAGGTAAGACCTCCCTGGTGGGTCAAATGAGATGGAGGAACTGAGTGAAATTCAGGTTAGCCGGAAAGTGGTGTTAGGTAAATAGAATGGATTAAAGGCCGATAAACCCCCAGGGCCAGATAGGCTGCATCCCAGAGTACTTAAGCAAATAGCCCCAGAAATAGTGGATGCATTAGGGATAATTTTTCAAAACTCTTTAGATTCTGGAGTAGTTCCTGAGGATTGGAGGGTAGCTAATGTAACCCCACTTTTTAAAAAGGGAGGGAGAGAAAACGGGGTATTACAGACCAGTTAGTCTAACATCGGTAGTGGGGAACCTGCTAGAGTCAATTATTAAAGATGGGATAGCAGCACATTTGGAAAGTGGTGAAATCATTGGACAAAGTCAGCATGGATTTATGAAAGGTAAATCATGTCTGACGAATCTTATAGAATTTTTCGAGGATGTAACTAGTAGAGTGGATAAGGGAGAACCAGTGGATGTGTTATATATGGACTTTCAGAAGGCTTTCGACAAGGTCCCACATATGAGATTAGTATACAAATTAAAGCACACGGTATTGGGGGTTCAGTTTTGATGTGGATAGAGAAATGGCTGGCAGACAGGAAGCAAAGAGTAGGAGTAAACGGGTCTTTTTCACAATGGCAGGCAGTGACTAGTGGGGTACCGCAAGGCTCAGTGCTGGGACCCCAGCTATTTACAATATATATTAATGATTTGGACGAGGGAATTGAATGCAACATCTCCAAGTTTGCGGATGACACGAAGCTGGGGGGCAGTGTTAGCTGTGAGGAGGATGCTAGGAGGCTGCAAGGTGACTTGGATAGGCTGGGTGAGTGGGCAAATGCATGGCAGATGAAGTATAATGTGGATAAATGTGAGGTTATCCACTTTGGTGGCAAAAACAGGAAAGTAGACTATTATCTGAATGGTGGCCAATTAGGAAAAGGGGAGATGCAACGAGACCTGGGTGTCATGGTACACCAGTCATTGAAAGTAGGCATGCAGGTGCAGCAGGCAGTGAAGAAAGCAAATGGTGTGTTAGCATTCATAGCAAAAGGATTTGAGTATAGGAGCAGGGAGGTTCTACTGCAGTTGTACAGGGTCTTGGTGAGACCACACCTGGAGTATTGCGTACAGTTTTGGTCTCCTAATCTGAGGAAAGACTTTCTTGCCATAGAGGGAGTACAGAGAAGGTTCACCAGACTGATTCCTGGGATGGCAGGACTTTCATATGAAGAAAGACTGGATAGACTCGGCTTGTACTCGCTAGAATTTATAAGATTGAGGGGGGATCTTATAGAAACTTACAAAATTCTTAAGGGGTTGGACAGGCTAGATGCAGGAAGATTGTTCCCGATGTTGGGGAAGTCCAGAACAAGGGGTCACAGTTTAAGGATGTGGGAAATCTTTTAGGACCGAGATGAGAAGAACTTTTTTCACACAGAGTGGTGAATCTCTGGAACTCTCTGCCACAGAGGGTAGTCGAGGCCAGTTCATTGGCTATATTTAAGAGGGAGTTAGATGTGGCCCTTGTGGCTAAACGGATCAGGGGGTATGGAGAGAAGGCAGGTACAGGATACTGAGTTGGATGATCAGCCATGATCATATTGAATGGCGGTGCAGGCTCAAAGGGCTGAATGGCCTACTCCTGCACCTATTTTCTATGTTTCTATGGAATAAAACTGGGTGAAAAAAAGGTCTTACCTTCCACTACCTGCAACCTCCGGCAACCACCTTCAACTAGCATCGCAACCGGCTTCGAGTAAAAAATTACTGATTTTTAAAACGGTAACCTATTTTTAGTTGCGGCCGGTTTTTAATTTTTTGAAATAATCGCCTGAACATAGAAGAAGCGGAAACCACTTTCGACCATTAGGGAGACTGACAAAAACCTCCGGGAACCGCACGGAAACATTGGGAGGGACACAAAGTCTCCAGAGGTTTCCGTTCAGGTTTCCTAAGTGGGACAGGGGCATAAATTTATTAAAACCTGTCTTATCCATGTATCTTTCTAATTGTTTCCTAAACATTGCGATAGTCCCTGCCTCAACTTCCTCGCAGCTCGTTGCATACACCCACCCCCTTTGTGTGCAGAAGTTACTCCTCAGAATCCTACAAAATCTTTTCCCCTACACCTTAAACTTATGTCCCCTGGTTCTTGATTCACCTCCTCAGGACAAGAGACTGTGTCTGCCTGATCTATTCATCTGGAATCTTCCTATAGGGTGGAGTCATCCTTTATATCCACTAGTGTCAGTCAGTTTAGTTTATTGTCACATGTACCGAGGTACAGTGAAAAGCTTTTTGTTGTGTGCTAACCAGTCAGCAGAAAGACAATACATGATTTCAATCAAACCATATACAGTATATAGATACATGATAAGGAAATAATGTTTAGTGCAAGGTAAAGCCAGCAAAGTCTGGTCAAGGATAGTCCAAGGGACATCAAATAGGGATTTATGTCTGAATTGTAGTGAGTCCAAACTTCGTGGCCATAAGGTTTCTTTATTTGTGGAGATAAGTTTGACAGAAATGTGCGTTGGGACTCTCTAACATATTGAGTCATTGCTGCTGCTGCTGAGTGAGGGTGTTGACTCGAGCTCAGCTATCTGTTGACTGGTGATCTCAATGCAAGATCTGCTGATGTAGCAGGACACTCCCTTTAACTCATGACGCACGTGACAGTCCAATTTGGGTTGTCGTAGCGAGTCCTATCTTAGTGATCAAACGGTTACTTTATTCGGTGAGACAAGTTTGACATACATGTGCGTTAGGACTCTCTAACATATTGAGTCATTGCTGAGCGAGGGTTCGTCAGTAAGTAGTCTGATCATGTGTTGATGCCACAGGCCCCCCCCCAGGTCATTACAGTGTAAAAAATGAAAAGAGAAAAAACAAACTACAGTGAGCAAACTAGTCCAAAGTGGTAGGAAACTAAAGTTCAAATTGTCACAATGTCTATGGAGCAAAGCTGTGCTAGAAGCTGGAAAACTGGATTTTGCAGTGACACCATCCGACCTGAAGTAGCGCTGCTGTCGCAGGTCAGGTTGCAGACTCACCATCCGTCCTGAGGTGGCGCTGTTGATGGTTGTCAGACTGTAGAGATGGCAACCGACCGGAAGGTGGCGCTGTTGACGGCGGTCAGAGCTGCTCAAGCATCGCTTCTGGCCGGCCGTGGTGGCCATTTTGGCAGTCGACCGTGATGGCCATGTGGTAGTAGGCCGCAGCGGCTATTTTGGCAGCTGACTGAGATGGCCTTTACTGGCGGCCAACCGAGGCGATTCCCGGATGCGTGCGGGGCGGCCGGCATCGACGGGCCTCGCCCCACTGCTGCAGGTAGGAACTCTACCCACTGTCGCCGGTGTCGTCGGAGACTGGCTGCACTGCCCCACCCCCGGCGGAGATTGGCAGCTGCCAGGGAATTAGTTGCGGGACTGCCGATGCACGATGGGCCGAGGCTCCATCCTGCTGCTGGGCCGACCACAGCTCAACCGGACGGGCAGCCAGCGGCCAGGGATCGTCGAAATCCGCGCTGGCAAGGAGCTGAAGGATATCATCAGGCAACTGCCCCAGGTAGGCCCGCTCGATCGGGAGGCTAGGCCTTGAGCAGCGGGCCGGTGGGGTGACGGGCGGGCCCGCTCTCTCCCCGCACCAGGGCCAGCGGGCGGCAGTGCTGCTGATGCTGGGGGTGGGGTGGGGGGGGGGCTGATAAACTCGCAGCTCCTGCAGCAGCTGGTGGGGGAGCGGCAGCAGCCGTGGCCTCTCAGCCCCGGTGATCGGCTCTACGCGGGCCATGCAGGAGAGATTGGCAGCCGTCAAACAAGGCCCGGATCACACCCATCGACCCGGGCGGCCTGCGAACGCCAAGACCAGTCATAGGAGTGCGTTGAGGCAGTCATTGTCGGCATACATTACGGTTGTGTTAGCGGCAGCGTCGTTTAGCAGGGCTGGGCTGTTGCAGACATCAAGTCACCACTGTAGAGGTGGGTGGTCACCTGCGTGCATCGGGAGAAATCCAAAATCCCAATTTGGGTTGTCGTAGCGAGTCCTATCTTAGTGATCAAACGGTTACTTTATTCGGTGAGACAAGTTTGACATACATGTGCGTTAGGACTCTCTAACATATTGAGTCATTGCTGAGCGAGGGTGTTGACTTGAGCTCAGCTACCTGTTGACTGGTGATCTCAAGGTAAGATGTGCTGATGTAGCAGGACACTCTCCTTAACCCATGACGTCACGTGACCATCTTCGTAACCACTGACGAGGGTTTGACATTAAGGAGTCTGACCATCAGGTGACGCCCAGAGCCCGTTGGTGTTCTTGGGAATATATTTTGTAGATGCATTGCCTGTCACATTTCCCTGAACAACATTAACTAAACTTCAAAAGTACTTTGCTGGCAGTACAAATGCCCTAGGACATTATTCGGTTGAAAAACGGATTGCATTATTCAAAGAATTTTTCCTTTGAAGATTATTGGCCAAGATTTTCCATAAATAGATGTTACCTTAAAATTTTAATTTATTGATATTATTTGCTACTTTATTAATTGTTTGTCAGTGTTAAAATAATATGCAATCATTTTGATATTAGAAATAATCACCCTGTAAATAAAATTAAGGACAATTTCCAATCCACTGGCAGATACAAGAAATCTGTAAAATGTGTTTTGACCCTTAAATATTGGAGATATAAAATACTGTGGAAACCAAATTCAAATCTATAGGGATAATTGCATTACAATAATCAAAATGAATTAAGAAATACTTCAAATATATACTATTGTAACTAAGAGAACTAAAGCTTTTCACTGTATCTCAGTACACATGACAACAAACTGAACTGAATTATTGAAAGAATTGACAGTCAATCTCTCTCTGCACATTGGTCTTTGGGTTGCCAGTTCAAGTTGTGGATTTTCCAGTTCAAGCTCTAGACTAGCTTGGGATCCAAGGTGGAAGTTACTCTTAAGACCTTGACCAATGATCCACATTACAAACATCATTGACATTCTCAACAAATCAGTGTAATGTTGATGGAGCCTGATTTCTCCTTTGAGACAAGCATTAGATCTTCATTTTGGGGCATATATTCCACTTGTGCTGGCAACTCTACCCTGACTCCCAGTGTTCCTGACTTACAGTTTCAACCCTGTGTGACCTTTTCTTCTGCTACATCCATACTTTCAAACACTTCCATCAAATGAAGTGTTTTTTCCTCGATTTTCAGAACACACCAGAATAGGTCACTCTGTCTTCGAGCATGCAGTGTCAGTCCAAACAATAATGTCATATCTGCATCTCAAGCTCGGTTTCATTACAGAATTATTAGGCTGGGAAGGAGTGGGAGGGACAGGGTGAGAATGTTAATATCCAGCCACGGTTTGGGAGTTTGGTGATCGTATGGCCCAGAGTCTTTTTCCAGAAAGCTGTTAAGATTAATTCAAAGGCCTAAGGGGAAACAATGGAAAGATTTTTTTTTAAAGAAAAGATTTGGCAGTTATAAAGAAGATAAAAATGTGGAGAGGCCTCTGAATAGGTCTAGAAATTCAACGTCTGAAAAATAAGCATAAAATATTTGCAAAATAGGGTTGGTGTTAGTTTGCTCACTGTACATACCCACTACCACTCTCAATACCTCACCCCAATCCAATTATGGGTTTCCAACTCGAGGAACATCCTGCCAACACCATGAGCAGTGTAATGTAGCTTCAAATTAAACTTTAAAATTTTAATCTGTATGCCTGATATGTTCTGATAAATTTATGCACTGTTTATTATATTTTTAATTATTTATATGAGAAGCTGATGTAGTTTAGTCTCTAAATTATGTGTTTCTTTTCCATGCAGACCCAAGTCATTGAAGATGGAAATCTGTGCTGCCTCATAAGTGCCTTGAAAATGTACCCAAAATGATTGGAATTACAGCTGATGTTGCTTTGGTTTACAGCATTGTTTATTTTAACTTCTGAATGTGTTTTATTTCTTTGCGAATGTGTATGTGTGAGAACATTCCACTTTGTGTTAATTAAGCATATCTTTGATTTATAATATTATTGCATTGAATTCAAATAAACCAATTATTTATTGAAATACTCTCAATATAATGATCTGCACTGGAAATAATTTAAACAATACAGAAAACCCCAATGAAGCAGTAAGCTTAATAAGTTCACATTGTATTTACCTTCCTTCTAAGAGGCTGCAGGGCAATGGACCAAGAAAATAAATTTCCAGCATTAGCAGTTCCTTTCATCAGTAGTGCCAAAATTGTGATTGTAATCAATAGGATGGAAAATAAAGCATTGTGCTTACAAGGATATGTTGTATATTAAAGAGGCCCATATTATTCACAAAGCTTATGACGATCAGCTTAAATGAAGGCACATTAATTACTAGAATAAATGTTCTTTGAATACTTTACACTCACCACAATTCATATTTTGACTTTGTCCCCCTTTCGGTGACATGGCTTCATGCTGCTGATTGAGAGTGTTGCGCTTTATAAGTAGTCAGTGCTAGGTTATTGTATTTTATATTGAAAGACTCTTCATGATCTTAAATGAGCCAATCTGATGTGCTAATTATTTTACAATAGATTATACCTCTTTAATTTTGTTAAGACTCTTATTCATTATTTGCACTGAGCTTGAATGCAATGCAATTCACTTTCCATAGAAGCTGTAAAATGAACCTCATTCTATACAAATAATAATGAAAATATCAGTTTGACACTTTAGTTTTGAAGCTCTGTTACAATGTACTGCGCATTGAGAATTTACGCTCAAAATGTACCTTGCTTTGGAAATAGTATCTCATAGCTATTTTGAATTACCATTGGCACTGGCACTTATGTAAAACAATGCAAATGTAAATATTGGAAAAGACTGGAATACAACAATGCTGTTTGATGGAATAAATTATAGTAATAACAAATATCGCTCTAGATATTCTGTACTTTTTATTGTTTTGGTTTGCAGTTTGTGGGGAATTTTATAATTCAATAAATACATTTTAACCACTAATTACCCCCCCCCCCCCCCCCAACCCTTATCAAGTGTGTATGGTATGCAGGTGTGTGCAAAGGCCAACAAATTTGATGTCACTCGGGCCCACTTCATCTTTGTTATCTTTCAGTTGCCCTGCCAGCCTGAACACCCATTATGGGGCTGGTTGAGCCGCCTTCAAGTCTGGAAATCACTATAATGTTGATCGCTGAAAATGAGTCTCATGCTTTCTGGAATCTGCAATTGCAGAAATGCAGAGGATGATATTAACTATCCAGAAGATGCCTAATTTAAGCTCTCTGCTGCACAGTCCAAAAGCAATCCTTCCTCCTAGCACCCGACGGACTCCACCCCTATCCTCACATCTCCAATCCCCTCTGGATCTCCCTTCCCTCCTACTTTAGGCTCTCGAGCAATCCTCATGTAACTATGAATGTTTGGCATGTAGAGAGACTGATCTGAATAGCACGGTTTAAAAAGAAAACTTGTTGTGGGAGAGCAGTGTATGTAAATTTGCAGGTATTTGTCTCAGTGCAGGTTTGTGGCTAAAGAGTCCAGGCAACTTTAAATACAGAACTGTAGACACCACATTGTTTCTCAGCAGCAAGATACAATTTCATGAGTGGTCAGGACCAGTTAATAATAGGTCAAGCAAATTGAAAACATGTTTGAACTTAAAGTGGAAGGTGGACAAAATGCTGAAGAAACTCAGCGGGTGAGGCAGCATCTATGGAGCGAAGGAAATATGCAACGTTTCGGTTCAAAACCCTTCTTCAGACTTAAAGTGGATGTGCTCATAGCTTACAACTGGCAGCAGAAGTCACTCCAAAGGGTTGTAACGGGACAAGAGTCGGCTCCTCCATAAAGCTGCAGTGACCTGTTTTTGTTTGTTACCGGGTTCAGCTCAATGCACTCTAAAATGATTACACGGTGCTTTATTGTCACGTGCAAAACACAGTGAAATTCTTTATCGAGTCCCTAGATTTGGCACCATTTCCAGAGTTCCAAAGTCCGCGTGCCAAGTCTTATGGAGTAGCGTCTCAGGCTTCTGCAGGGCTTCCAGCTGTCACCTTCGTCTGGATCATTCAATGAACCAACGTCCCTCTCTTTGCCCGGCCATCTTTAGACCCTGGGGGCAACTCCTGTACCTTGACCTTGAGGGCGCGGCAGGTATAACCTCGCTTCATTTTCCTACCAGCCTTGTTCCCAGGGACCATTGTCGCTGGCTCCCTCCTCTTCGGTTCTCCGGTCTTCAAAAGACAAGGAGCGGCCGAGCTCGGTGGCTTCCCCCCCTACAGGCCACAGCCCAATGGGTCTTTCGGTGTTTACAGGGTTGTTATTTTCTTCTGTATCAGTATCTCCAACTCAGCTGTGCATTTTTCCATGAGAGCAATTGGACCATGCATTAAGGGGCTGGCATATTTCTGGTTCATTTCAATAATCTGCGTCACTCAACGTTTTGGGTTGTCTGCCTGCAGGCAAGATTTCATGGATGGTTTTAATGTGGTTTTGTTGTACATTGACAGCAGATGATTTGCTGGTTTCAACTTCGCTGTTTTGAGATGGAAGGATAATACTCATTGCTCCAGAGTAGCAATAACACTAGTTGATCTTGTATCAGTATCTGTGTGGATACATCCAATGATAGTGTCTCCACAGAATGAATTGTGTTTTACACCAGGTACGTTATATTCAACTTGTGTTACAATCTGAGCCTGTCCCTGTCCTTAGATAGTTCATCATTGTCCTCTCATAGATTTTGATCCACTGCACTATGGACTATTTATAGAATTCACCATCCAACCACATTATGTACATTATTTCACAGACACTGGATATTTCTCTTCTAACCATTTATTTTGTTGGCTGCAATGATTGCAGCGTCAAGGAAAACCTTGGCTGTACTCTCCCTATTCATCCTTTAACAATCACTCATCATGGAAACAGGCCCTTCAGCTCTCTGTGTCCACGGAGGCCAGTAAATATCTACCTTTGTTAATTCTACTCCCTACGGATCAGCCTGAAATCCTCCACATCATGGTGCTTTGAATGCTAATCAAAATACTTATTGAATGCCATGAGAATATCTGCCTCCATCGCTCCCGTTACATGAAACTTTATATTCCAAGTTCACCCTGTCTTTGGATGAAATAATGCTTCCTCAAGTCTTCTTTAATTATTTTACTTTTTATTTTATATCTGTGCCCTTCAGTTATGGACACGTCATCAAAGAGGAATTAATTTTCATTACCTACCCTAAGCCCCTGAAATATTTGTATACCTCAATGAGATTCCTCTTCAGCTTTGGCTCCCAAAAAATGGGTTCTTATTATAACTAAAATTTCCATCCCATCTACCATCTTGGTGAGTCTCCATTGCATTCAAAGTCCATGCATTATGGGGCTGGCATATCAGCAATCACAGTGCAATCACAAGCTTCCAATGGTATGCGAGACTAGGCTATACAGGGAACTCCAGTCGCAAACTACCATAACCCCCTTGCTTAGTTTAGTTTAGAGATATAACGCGGAAACAGGCCCTTCGGCTCACTGGGTCCGCGCCGACCGGCGATCCCCGCACATTAACACTACCCTACACACACGAGGGCCAATTTTTACATTTATACCAAGCCAATTTACTTACATTCCTGGACGTCTTTGGAGTGTGGGAGGAAACCGAAGATCTCGGAGAAAACCCATGCAGGTCACGGGGAGACCGTACAAACTCCGTAAAGACAGCACCCACAGTCTGGATCGAACCAGAGTCTCCAGCGTTGCTGGCGCTGTAAAGCAGCAACTCCACGACTGCACCACCGTGCCGCCCTAATTATATTCTCTTACATTCTCTGCCCTGGCTAATGAAGGCAAGTATCCCATATACTTCCTTGACCATCTTAGGTTGCTGCTCTCAGGAATCCTTACACACCAAAGACCCTTTGTTCTCAGGACCTCCTACTGTCATTCATTGTGCAAATCTGAACCTTGGTGGTCCCCTCATAATGCATCATCTCACATTCTTCAGGATTCAATTCAATCTGCCATTGCTCATTTAACCAATTCAACTTTATTCTGCAAAGACTCATCTTCTTCACTCCCAACAACAATGCCAATTTTCATGTGACCTGCAAAACTACTAATCATACCTTCCACATTCACAACCAGGTCATTAATACATTATATAAATTGGCCTATTGGTCATAGGCTTCCATTGAAAAAAAACTCTTGGCCATCACCCTCTGCCTTCTATCATCAAGGTAATTTCCATATCTAATCTGTAAAAATACCCCAAATCAAACAGATTCTTATTTTTTGGATCAGCCATCCATGCAGAACATCATCGAAGGCCTTGCTGAAGTGCCTGTAGACGTTATCAATTGCATTATCCTTATTGACACACTTAGCCACTTAGATTAGTTTAGTTTAGAGATACAGCATGGAACCTGACCCTTTGGCCCACCCAGTCCCTGCCCACTAGCGATCGCCATACACAGAAGGGACAATTTACAATTTTTACTTAAGCCAATTGACTTACAAAACTACATTTTTGGAGTGTGGGAGGAAACTAGAGCACCCGGGGAAAATTTTCTACACTCCTGTATGCCCTCTCCTGTTTCCATTTCTCTATATCTGAAATATGTTAACTTTTTAACATCACTCAACCCTCAATTGTTGGCATTCGCGGCTACTTGGATGTGTTGGCTCTGAACTCTCACAATCTTGTCTTTGAATGATTTCCATTGCTTGCAAGTATGGCAACCAGGGGCGGAAAACCCGGGGGGGCCAGAGGGGACACGTCCCCTCCATGTTTTGAGAGGTGGGGGACGTCCCCCCAAGTTTTTGTAAACCAGATTTTAAAACCTGGTGAAATCTCCGCTCTCCGCGAGAGTGGGGGTGGGTCTGATGACCGAGGGCGCCGATTGGACGAGAGAGACGTCGGTCAGCAGGCAATGGGGGCGGGACATAATTCAGCGCGATGATTGGTGGAGGTAGGAGTGGGGGTGAGACTGAGGATAGAGCGCGGTGATTGGAGGAGGGAGACGTGGCACAGACCTGCGCTTCATCTGCAGCCAGGAAGATCCCGGCCAGGTCTCCGGCGCTGTCCCGTCCCCTCCACCCCCCCCCCACGCGAGTGGCCAGAGAGGTCAGCAGCAAAGATCCTCCGCTATAGGATCTTTGGTCGGGAATCAGACGGGCAGCGCAGAGAAACAGCGCTAAACCCAGCTAACTCTGCCTGTCCCGCCAGGTGAGCCAACAGCCTTCCTGGACTTGCGGGAAATATGGCCAGCGCGGAGAAGCAGCACTGGTATCCCGTCAGTCCAGACAGGGCTGTAGTTAACCCGGTGAGACAGGCAGAGTTGAGCTGTATTTAGCGCTGGATTGAGCCTCCAAAGCCTCGCGCGCGTGTGTAAGTGTGCGCATGCGCGCGAGGCCGCCAAAAATTTGTGTCCCCCGTCCCCTCCATGTTTTGATAGCGAGTTCCGCTCTTGACGGCAACCACCTTCTATGTGATGAAGTTGCCCTCAGGTCTCTTCTAAAATGTTGTCCTCTCACCTTAAACCTATGGTCCCCAGTCATAGACACCTAGTGAAAAGAATGTGTCCATCCACCTTATCTCTACCCTTATTCCTAGCCTTTGTATAAAAAAGTTTCCCCTCAGATTGCAATGAAATCTTTTCCCCTTCACCTTAAACCTATTTCCTCTGGTCTTCGATTCACTTACTCTTGGCAAGAGACTCTGTGCATCTCATGATCTTATGCATTCTATTAATCTTCTTCCTGCGTATGGCGTGCACAGCCTAAAGTTGTAGACCAAGTGGCATGAAAAACAACATCTATTTGTGCACATTGGGTTGATTGCATTAGTCGAAACAGGGTGGACCACGTGAAGGTTGCAATCTCACACCCCACTCCATTAATGTACTCCTGGTTATTTAATGATAGTTGTTAGTGCACATCTGATGTTAGAAAATACCAGATATAATAAAGTGACTAGCAGACAAAGGTGCCTGGTTCAATTTCCTGATGGGCACCACTTCATAGGGTGATATACTCTGGGTGAGCCTGATCAATGTGTGCTTCACACATAAAGACTAGAGCTGTGTGATCCAGTTTCCAGGCATATAGAAATGTAAGTCACTTTTTACCTTCTACCATTCACACAAAAATGTGCAAGGTGCAATGTGTCTTGATAGTGTACATATCGAGAGAGATTTAAAAAAATGTATATTATAGAATAGTACAGCACAAGACCAGACCGTTTGGACGACAATGAAAAGTTAACGGGCTGTCCTACTGCGGTGACCTAATCTGCGAGTTTAGAAGAGTTTGCCCTTGATTCAAACTCGCAGCATGGTCGACACATGGTCCTAGGAGGTCCTATGAGGTCACTGGAACTCTCCTTCATGCTCGAGGGAAGTTTCCACTGTACTCGCGTCCTCAGTTTGGTTGAGGAAACATTTTCAGCATGTCAAAACATTTTCCGCGAGTAAAAATTGGTCGGCGTGGTTCTTTTGAACTTGTAGTGCAGTGGAGTGGGGCCGCTATGTAGTTATAGGCAGTCAAGGGCAACCTTAGGCAATCTCTTTTGCTGAATGGGCATTTTAATTGGCTCATTGGAGTTTTCAGGACCAAGGAAAACCGACCGGTAATTTAAATGCCCGCTAAACTTTATTATGTTGTCTGGCTTCTTAAAAGTGTCTCCACTCCTTCTCCCCTTCCCTTCTCCCCCCCTTCTCTCCCCTTCTCTCCCCTTCTCTCCCCCTTTCTCCCCTTCTCCCCACCCCCCGCCCCCTTCCACCCTGCTCTCTAAAGGACTTACCGTACACTGTGCAGCTGTCTTTTACCTTCCTGTTCATCACGGGTGTGAATTTCAGACAGTGCTCCTCCGCTTTCCCTGGCCCCTGCGATGCTTGTGTGTGTGTGTGTGTGTGTATGTGCGGTCGGTCGATTCAGGTCGTGTTTTCATCGCTGACGATCGATCCAGCTCGAGGTTTTTCAGGCGAGTGCCCTCGAGCATGAAGGTCGAAGACAGTCGCTGTAAAGTCACATTAGTGGGACAGGCCCTTTAGATTTAGCTCTTAGGGCTAACGGAGTCAAGGGATATGGGGAAAAAGCAGGAACTGGGTACTGATTTTGGATGATTAGACATGATCATATTGAATGGCGAAGCTGCATCGAAGGGCCGAATGGCCTACTCCTGCACCTATTTTCTATGTTTCTCTAATGTCTCTGCTGACTATAATGCCAAGACTATCACATATTAAACATAATGTTTTATTAATAGAATGTTTTATTAATAGAACAAGGCAAATATAACTAACATTTGCCGACGCACTTGCACTAAGATGCATATAGTCAATATGATATTATTGAACATATTTTGCAACAGCCTGCATGAATCGTTTCTGATTTTGATGCCTATACCAGCAGTAGACTTCAAAAACTTGCCTTGTTAATAGAAGGTGGTCCAATGAACTGGTATACAGAAATATAGAGGAGGTTGGCAGAAACACTATTCAGCATGTACGAAGAGCTTAAATGTCAGTTCAAGCATATGCAGCATTGTAGTTTCCTATAGATTCCCAATAAAGCAGAACACAAAATGCAGGAGCAACTCAGCGGGCAGGCAGTATCTCTGGAGAAAAATAATAGATGATGTTTCGGGTCGGACCTTTCGTGAAAGTAGAGGTGAGGGTGAGGGGTGGGGGGGTGGGGAGGGGTAACGGGAGGGGGGGTGGGGGTATGAGGGGAATAAAATGGAGATAAAAAAAGGCCAGAACAAATCAGGGCCAGCAACAGATGATCTCAGGAAGGGTAGAGCCCATAATGGCCCATTATTGGTGTGATAACAAGAGGGTCGCTCTTAGAGGGATGCAAGGATGCGAACGGTAGAACTGGTGGGATGACTAGGATGGGGGAAAGAGGGGAGGGAATACAGAAGATACTAGTAAAGGGCCTGCCCCACTTTCACGACCTAATTCACAACCTATTTTACTCGTGGACATTTTTCATCAGGAAGCAGTTTTTCAGGAAGGACATTTTTCTAGGCAGCAATTCAATGATCTGCTGAACTAATGTGGCTGCAATATCTGTAACTGAAGATAAATGTTGGTATCAGATTGTCTTTGACAATAAATTCATATTCAGAAAGAAGCCACTTTTAATTCACCACTCAAAGCAACATCCAATTTTTTATTTTACTTCGGAGTCACGTGAGTGACTACGTGAAGAAGCCCGTTCAGCCGCACGTGCGTCATTACGTCAGACGCAATGGTGCAGGCGACCGGTTGGGGAGCAGGAGCTCCTCCAACGCGGTTAGTTTTAAACTCAAGGTAAGCTTGTTTTCTTACCTGTTTTATTCCTTGCAGCAACCTCTTGTTCCAGAGGCTTCCTGCCGGAGGATTCGTGAGGCCCGACGAAGGAACCAGCTATGGGCTGTGGGGAAACCCCGGTTCTTGCCGCCAAGAGAGGGTAGCTGGGTTGTCGGGTGTTGCGGAAGTGGGTCGCTGACGGGTGGTCAGTGACTTCCAGGCGCTTCGGGTGCCGGGGAGGGTTTCCCTCCGAGAGGTACAGAGACGCTGGGGTTCCCAGGGAGGGGACCTCCAGTAGGCCGGGTGCCGGGAGGGTTTCCCCCCCGATATGAATGTTAATCCTGGGGTTCCCCGGGGAGGGGACCTCCAGTAGGCCGGGTGCCGGGAGGGCTTTTTCCCTCTGATATGAATATTAATCCTGGGGTTCCCGTGGAGGGGACCTCCAGTAGATTGGGAGTTGGGAGAATTTTCCCCAATATAAATATATATGCCGGGTGTCGGGAGGTTTTTCCCCGATATACATATAGAATCCAGTGATTATGTGGCTTTCAGACCGCAGGTGTCCCCAGGAAAGGGGTTAAATGGACCGGAACGGTCAGCCCTGGTGCCGGTAGGGGTTTTCCCTCCGTTAATATATAAGTGTGCTGGGATTTTCGGGCGAAGGGAAATCTACCAGCTATGCGGTGCCCAGACCGCAGAGGTCCCCAAGATATGGGGTAAATCGACCCAAGTGGTCAGTCCCGGTGCCGGGAGGGTTCCCTTCCGGTAAAATTAATAATGTGGAAGTTGACCAGGATGGAGCCTCATTGAGAGGATGCTCAAGTTAGATACACCCTAACATCAGGAGATATGACAGTGTTGGGCAGATGGGGAGCCCTTGCCAGCAGCGCCTTATAACAGGGCTGCATAATGGGGATGCCGAGTTTATGGCAGTGCCGACCTATTGCTCTAGGCCGTGTCAGCAGCGCCTTGTAATAGGGCTGCTTAAATGTATGGCAACAGCACCTGTAGAAGGGCTGCATGATGTCTCCCTCATGGAGGAGGTGAGCTTACCGGGGCATTTTCTGACCCTGAAGGGTGGGCCTGTTGGAGAGGCCATGCCAGCAGCGCCTTGTAGTAGGGCTGCTTAATGTCTCCTTTATGGAAGAGGAGAACATGCCGGGTCAGTGTAATCTGATGCCGAGGCTGAGGGTATAGCGTGGAGCATACCTCAAGGAATGAAGAGCACATGTCAGAGGTACGATTCCTGGCAGCAAGGTTGCCATCCCAACACAATGCAGAGAACACCGCTATCAGGGGACGTTAGAGCCACCCGCCGAATATTCTGTTCAGGTAAGACCTATTCCACAGGCAAAACCTGAAGGGCGAAGCATAAACTGTTGGACCAATTAGGACAACGACGAGTAAGGATTCATAGTTTAGGGGAAAACGCACTCCACGGTTTCATCGGCAGGAAGCGGTTCACTGAAGCTGGTAGCAGCATGGAAGCTGACCAGAGTTAATCTACAGCTAAGTGACCACGAACAAGTTGGTAAGATTTACAATTGGTTGTGCAATACACAAATGATTGAGACATTGTCATCTACTCAGAGGCATTTTAACCAGGTAAACTGGACAATACTAGTATTCCAAGAAGGTTGGAATTTGGCCAGAAGAGTGTTGAGCCAGGTCCAGTATTTTAGCCAGGTTGCCTTCGAGACAGGCTCGGAGATATGGGGAATTGTCTTTCAAGGCAAGGTCAGAATTATGGCAAGAGTTATCTTGGGACATGTGAGAATTATCGGAACCGGGCCAGAGTTGCCGTTTAGGGCAGACTCGAAATGAGGGCAGGTGTGGCCTGTTCATTATGAAAGAAGGGTGATCAAACTGATTTCAGTGGGTTTTCCATGTACAATGATCATCAGAGATATTTGAAGGCATTGCTATGATGAGACAATTTAACAGTATGATAACAATCAATCATTCAAAGGACTACTCAGAGTTCAAAAACACTTATGATGTATTGTCTGGATTATTTTTTGACGCTGTATTTGGCTAAAATCCACTCAGTCTCAAGCTACTTGAGAAATTGTTCTCTCCTTTAACTAAGATTCTATCTAATAGATTGAGCTTAGTGATCAGTAAATTAATACATCCTGACCAAACAGGGTTTATCCCCAAACGGTATTCATTTTTTAATCTGAGAAGATTATTTAATATTATATACTCCAATAGAATCCATAACGCAGAGCTAGCAATTATCTCGTTAGATGCTGAAAAAGCATTTGACCAGTTAGAATGGCCATATTTATTTTCGGTGATGGAAAAATTTCAACTAGGAGAGAAGTACTGTACATGGGTTAAATTGTTATATTCTAACCCAACAGCTAGAATATTAACAAACAAAATGTTATCAACTAAATTTAATCTCTCTAGAGGCTGTAGACAAGGATGCTCACTATCCCCACTATTATTTGCTCTTGCAATCGAACCCCTAGCAGAAAGCGTTAGAAACCATCCAGGAATATTTGGATACAATACTAGAGACACAAGGAATAAAATCTCCTTATATGCAGATGATATACTAATATATATTACAAAATTAGAAACTAGTATTCCAAACCTATTAAATCTAATAACTCAATTTGGTCAGTTTTCGGGATATAGAATCAATTGGAATAAAAGCGAAATCATGCCAATAACAAAATTCAATTTACATACAATACAACAATCCCCTTTTAAAATAGTTAAAGATAAAATTAAATACTTAGGAATCTATGTAACTAAGACATATACCTCTTTATTTAAACTAAATTTCCCACCCTTACTGAATAAACTACATAAGAATATTCAATACTGGAAAACACTCCCCATTTCAATGCTTGGGAGAATTAATGCTATAAAAATGATTTTTTTACCGCAACTGCTGTACCTACTTCAATTAATTCCGATATATATCCCAAAAACTTTTTTCAAAAAAGTCGACTCCATTGTTACAAGTTTTGTCTGGGATTATAAGAATCATAGAATAAGTAAAAAACATTTATGTAAATCAAAGATAAATGGAGGTCTGGCTTTGCCAAATTTCTTATTTTATTTTTGGGCAGTCCATATTAAAAACATGAATTTTTGGCTGGAAGAAATGGACCAACAACCAGATTGGCTAATGATGGAAAAGGAAGACTGTCTACCTTTTGAAATTGGACCGATTATATTTGCCCCCACAAAACTGCACAAAAAAACCTATAAAGAAAACCCCATAATACATAGTGGAATACGAATTTGGAAACAAATAAAAAAAGATTTAAAATTGAATAATATACCACTCTGCCTTCCCATTGTAAATAATCCTTTATTCAAATCATCCTTTATGGACAAAGGTTTCACACAATGGAAAAATCATGGAATCAAAAATATAGGACATCTTTATGGGAAAGGTACTTTTCTTTCATTTCAAGAGTTACAACTGAATTATGGACTGCACCCAAATAATTTCTTCAGATATCTACAAATTAGAGATTATGTTAAATCTAATACACAAGTTTACAGGAATAGGGAATCAGAAATTCTTGATGAATGTCTGAACAAGCATCCTAATACTGAAAAACTAATAGCTTATATTTATAACACCCTACTAAATAACGAGGTACCACCGACCGAACCATATAGATACAAATGGGAAAATGAAATAGGTCATCCTATCACGAAAGATATATGGGACGAAAGTTTACAACAAATACATCAATGTTCATTAAATGCCAGACATACTTTAATACAATTCAAGGTCTTACATAGACTACACTTCTCTAAAATAAAACTAAATAGAATCTTCCCACAAATCTCTCCTATTTGTGATAAATGTCTACATTTAGAGGCTAATTTAACACATACGTTTGCAAACTGTATAAAACTTAAACATTTCTGGACAGATATTTTTGAAATAACTTCAGAAGTTATTAATACAAAACTGGACCCAGACACAAAATTAATAATACTCGGAATATCAGAACAAAGCTTAACACTCACAACAAACCAAAGAAACTTCCTCAATTACAGTATAATAACCGGAAAAAAAATAATATTAAAATTTTGGAAAGGCCCTACAACCCCCACAATTAAAATGTGGATTACGGAAATGTCGGAGACCCTATACTTAGAAAGAATTAGACTTGTCTTAATGGACAAACAAGATCTTTTCCATAAAATTTGGGCTCCATTCATTAATTATCTGAAGGGGTAGATTGGCACAGCACGAGGACCCAGCTGAAACTTGAACTCAGGAACAGATGAAAAACTATACTCTATACTTTATAACCTACGAACCTATCTCCATTGATGTATTACAGGTAACCCATTCCACCTCCCTTGTTTTTCTGTTGTGTTGTTTCTTGTTTTTTTTTGTTTTTTTTTGCTTTCTTTTTTATTTGTAACTTTCTACCCTCTCTTTTTCTCGCTTTCTATAAAAAATAAAAATACTAGAAGCAGAAGTAATTGATAATGGAAAATTTTAATAATGTATGACTGATGTATATGAAAAGTTTTTTTTTTACCATAATATGTAACTACATTTTATAATATGTCTACTTCTAATAAATAAATTAAAAAAAAAAAATTAAAAAAAAAGAAATTGTTCTCTCCTATACAGTAAATTAGGTTGTTATCAAATGGATGGTTGGCCTGTGACTCCTCCCTGGGCAACAGATTGGAGTCAATAGAAACCTGGAACAGCCTTGTTGTTATAAAGCAGTTTCTATTCATTAGACTAACTGGCAATGTAAGAGATGTGATGCAGCTGTGCAAGTGGGAGAACTGACAGCATGCTTAATGGAAAACTATAAGGGTCATGAAGGTCATTGATAATACAAATTTGCTATTACCAGCTGTAGCTAATAAAGTCACCATGATGGACAAACAGTATTCAGCATTGCTCCAGTGGTTGATCAATACATATGTCATTATATTGCAGAAAGATGTTATGGCTTAAGGTGGGAACATGCAAATGTCATCTCTAGTTGGAAGTGCAGGAGAATTGCAATGAGTTATTAACTCTTCAGTATTGGTATCAACTATCTATAGACCCTAAGTGCATTTTATGGGTTAAAGAGTGATTGAGTGAATATGCATAGGTGCATGCTCAACTTCATGTTGATACACTATGATGTGGCATATGATAAGCACGAGGGTAAAATCAGGTAAAATATCCAGTAAAAGGTACATAATCTCTTTTGCTACTGGAGTATCATTAAGTACAGATCAATGACAACACAGAATGGGTGTTGGACCACACAGTATTTATGAAATTCTGATTCAATGCAACACCGAATATGGATATGTTGTTTTCATGCTAATTCTAAGGTTGCAAAAATGTGTGGCATAACAGTGGCGAAAGATACATTCTCGCTACAAGCATGAGGAATGGCCTTTTATGTCTTCTCCAATTTGCTTTATGACTTGGGTCTTGAAATAAAGTCATCAAGAGCTGCTTTAGGTTCCAGCTGTGGAATTGGCCTATGCAGTTTGATTCCCGATTTGTCGGGAATAATAATAATAATGCAATCTTATATGGTTATTTTAAAAGTAACTTGCTGGTTAAGGCTGTGGCTTGGGAGGTCAGCTGTTGCATGATAAAATCAATATATGTTCCACAGATTCTCATTAGACTGCTTATGGCTTGGATTGTCACGCCTATTTTGTATGTATTCACAGTGCTGGAATGGTACCAAAAAGCAGTACTTTGCTGCTTCAGGAGATGGGAAGTGTTTGTTTAATGCTCATGTTACATTTAAAATGGTACAGATTCTGAGCTATTGCAGTTCATTTAAATGGTCGATGACAATATTGAGTTATAGGGTCATTTACTGTGCCAAGGTGCTTTCTATCAGACTTACTGCAGCTAACAAGGTCCAAGTTGTTGGGTTCACCTCGGATATCGAGTTAAGTAAAGGATATCTGTTACACAAGTTTCCCAGGACAAGTACAATGCAGTATGGGAGATTGACATTGTGTTAACACTATTTCACCAGGGGGTTCTTAGCTACATTCTTAGCTTTGATCGGACCTTGTTAGGTAGTTATCCTCCTGCCGCTGGTTAGCGTAACAGGTCACTCGCTACATTATTGTGCGGGAGAGGATGGTTATATCTGCGAATATATGCATAATATTTTATGCTATAATTAATTTAAGCAGAGCAGTAGGGGTGTCAGGTCTTAAGATAGTTCAAGACATACACAGGGACCTTTCGTTATGTGGGGCCACACATATACAACAAAACGTCAAGATCACCAAGAGCCTTGGAGACTCTGAGCTAACTACGATTGTTAGTTTCAAAAGACGTTATAAGAACCTATCTGCTCAGATCTTGCCAAGTGTTAAAACTGAGTTGAGTTATACAGGAGTAGATACTGATCCGGTTCTCACTCCACCAGGGCTGCTATAACAGCAGCAGCAAGGGTTAATTACGTTCCGCTGGACCACATCCTAACGGCTGTAACGTGGTCAAACGAACAAAATTTCAAACATGTTATAATAACCCGTTGCCAGACCAGGGGTATTTCTCAATTTATTTTATGTTCTGTTAGGTTCCATCCGGTTGAGAGATGTGATTATTGTTATTGCTTATTTAACAGCGTCAGCATGTTTAAATCTATGTCATGACTGGATGCATTATGAATGTTTTCCCTCATTTGTCAATGAGACAGTTGTGGTTGTGTAGACTTGTTTTCTCATGGCATGAAATCACAGATCTTTGAAATCTTCACGTAGTCACTCACGTGACTCCGAAGTAAAATAGTAAGATTAAACGAGTTTACCAGTTTGAAGTTTGATCTTTATTTTATGAGGAGTTACGATGAGGGATTACGTGTCCTCCGCTCCCAGCCCTCATTAAGATCATCTGGTAGTTCTAGACTTCTTATATCTTACTATCATACTTCAGGCACTATTATTATCTCTGATTTCACACCGCTGCTTTGAAGATTGACGCACGTGCGGCTGAACGGGCCTTCTTCACGTAATCCCTCATCATAACTCCTCATAAAATAAAGATCAAACTTCAAACTGGTAAGTTCTCGTTTAATCTTACAATTACTCATGAGTTTTAAATTTCGGTATTTTTTTAACGAATCAAAAGAGTTTTCAAACTTCATTGCCTTCTTAAACGGTGAATATCCAATAATTTTGATAGACTACTGACAGACATCTATTATAAACCTAGTGACTCCCACAGCTATCTAGACTACATTTCTTCCCGCCCTGCCTCCTGCAAAGAGGCTATCCCATCCTCCCAATTCCTCCGTCTATGCCGCATCTGCACCTAAGGTGAGGTGGACCATAACAGGACATCCGAGATGTCCTCATGCTTTAGGGAACAGCGGTTCCCCTCTGGTATTGTTGGGTATAGCCATGAAAAATTTATGCTAGGAACATAAGATCATTAGGCAACGGAGCAGAATTAGGCCATTCGACCCATTGAGCCTGCTCCACCATTTTATCATGGCTGATCTATTTTTCCCTTGTCAACCCCATTCTTCTGCCTTCCCCCCCATAACCTTTAACACCCTTACCAATCAAGAACATATCAATATGTGCTTTAAAAATACCCAATGACTTAGACTCCACAGACGTCTGTAGCAATGAATTCAACATTCACCACTCTCTGGCTGAAGAAATTCCTCCTCAACTACATTCTAAAGATACGTATTTTTATTTTGAAGCTATGTCCTCTCATCCTAGACTCCCACTACTACTCCACTACTCTCCACATCCATTCTATCTAAGCCTTTCATTATTTGGTAGGTTTCAATAAAATTCCTCCTCATCCTTCTAAATTCCAGCAGTACAGGCTATGGAGCCATTAAACACTCCTCATACATTAACCCTATCATCCCTGGGATCATTCATGTAAACCTCTGCTGGACCGTCTCCAACGGCAGCACATCCTTCATCAGATATAGGGCCAAACTGCTTATAATATTCCAAATGTGGTCTGATCAAAGCCCTCAGAATTCCATCCTTGCTTTTACGTTGTAGTCCTCTCAAAATGAATGCTAACATTGTATTTGCCTTCCTTACTATCGACCCCACCTACAAATTAATATTTTGGGAATTCTGCACCAACACTCCCAAGTCCCTTGCATCTCCGATTTCTGAATCCTCTCCCCATGTACAAAATAGTCTACACCTTTATTCCTTCTACCAAAGTACATGACCATACACTTTGCTATTCTGTATTCATTTGCCAATTTTTTGCCCACTCTCCCAACCTGTCCATGTCCTTCTGCAGTCTTCCTCAACACAAGATTCCCAATCTTTGCCTTCTGCCAGTCAGACAATCATCAATCCATGCTAGTACTTTTCCTTTAATATCATGGGCTCCTATCTTGTTTAGCAGCCTCATGTGCAGCACCTTATCAAAGGTCTTCTGAAAATCCAAATAAACAACTCTCCTTGTCTATCCTGCTTCTCCTGATTGATCCACCTTCCTGCCAGCGACCACCTTCCTGCTGGCGCCCACCTTACGGCGCAGCCCGCCTGCCTGCCCGCAGCCGCCGTGGCCCGAAGCCCGCATGCGCCGCTGCTCCGGCATGCAAGGAGGGAAGGAGCGGCAACCTCGAGATCCTGGGGAGGTGATTGAGGGAGAGGAGGGGGTAGGGAGGGAGAAGTGTGGGGAGTGAGGAGGGAGAGTGGGGGATGAGGGGGAATAGAGGGAGAGGAGTGGGGGAGGTAGGGAGTGGGGAATAGAGAGAGAGGTGGGCAGTAGGGGAGATGAGAAGGCATAGTGGGGGGGGGGTGGATATGGGGAGGTGAGGAGTGGGGGATGGAGGGTTAGGAGGGGGTAGGGAGGGGAGAGGTGTCATGGAGGGAGGCAGAGAGTGACTGAGGGTAGGGGAAAGGAGAGGGAGGGAGAGGTGAGGGAGGGATTGGAGAAGGAAAGGGGGGGGGGTGAAGGGGAGGGGGAGGGAGTGCCGGGGGATGAGAGAAATGAGCCGCCCCAGCGCAGTTGTGGGCTATGCGTCAGTGGTGGAATATTGCGTTAGGGGAACGGGTTGCGTTTGGGGAATGGGTGAATGGTGGAATATTGTGTTGGGGGAGTCTAGTCTTCTTTAAAATCATACTTCATATTTCCTTCAGACATAGAAAGAGGCCATTCGGCCAGCTCTCAGAACAATGCCAGACCCAGACTTATTTCCCGACAACCTAAATTCTCGACCCGGAACATTACTGTAGATCAGTGCATGCTCCTTTAACATAGTGACCTCACCACTATTAACCACTCCCCATTGTCTCTTGTATAATTGTAGCTTCCCCACCTCCAGCTCTCTCTCTAGCTCCAGTGATGACCACGGACAGCTAGTGCATAGTGTGTGTAGTGACTATAATAAAGTTATATAGTAAAAAACTTTGTGTGACAAGCAAGTCATTTTACATGGTGTCACAGTGGTAGACTCGCGTCTCCTGTTCATCGGCTTTATTTTTATTATTTGATTTCTCCCGGTTGTGTCCCCACCCCCCCTATTCTTATTATGTCCAACTCGTGTCGTCGTCCCGACACGCTCGTTTTTGACTCGGACATCGTACACCGCTGGACTGTCTTCCAGCGCGACTATGAACACTATATTGCAATCGCTCATCCTGATGCCACTCCTGCTGTACAGGCTCACCTGCTCCTCAACCTGGCTGGTCCGGAGGCAATGGAACACTATGCCTCGTTCGAGTTCGCCCCTCCTGAAGACCGTCACGACCCGGTATGTCTCATAGCCAAATTCACTGCCCTCTGCGATATCCCTACCAATAACATTATCGAGCGCTTTAAGTTCTTCCAAAGGCGTCAGATTCCCGGTGAGCATATCGACGCTTTCATTGCCTCTTTGCATCATATGGCTCGGCGGTGCCGCCTTGAAGCGATAACACCGGACGAAATGATCAGGGACGTCCTGGTCAACGGTCTCCTGAACTCTAAGCTGCGTGACGAGCTCCTGATGAAGTCTGACCTCACGCTAAGGGATGCTATGCATGCCGCTCGCATGGCCTCTGCTGTTGGCTCCGTATCTCAACAGGTGTCCCAGGACATCAATTTCACCGGTACTGCTGGCCGCCGGCGGATCAATGGCCCGCCACGCCAGGGCACCACCGCTGCGCCCGCTAAGGTCACCCCTCGTCGCTGCCCAAATTGTAATTTCTCTTCCCACCAATTCAACGTGTGCCCAGCGCAGGGTAAAACTTGTAATTCCTGCGGGAAGCTGAACCACTTTTCTGCGGCATGTCGATCTCGTGGGAAACCTGTCCCTGCTCTTAGAAGGAGTCTAAACAACCTTGTGGACTGTGATAGCGCGCCTGGTTCCCAGTACCAGCCGGATGAACTCCCTGACTCTGATACGAGCTCCTCCCACGGTGATTCAACTGTGTTTTCGCTTTTGGGTGCACCTGCATTGATAACAGATCCCTCTGTACATGTCACTGTGAATGGCCACTCCTTCCCTGCGAAGGTCGATACTGGTGCTTTTGCCAATGTTATGTCTGCTAGCCTCTTCAAGCAGATAAGATCTGGGGAGAGGGTTACTCCCGATGACTCCCGCCTTCATGCCTATGGGGGAGGTGTTCTGGTCCCTGTGGGGAAGGCCACGTTTATCTGAACAGTTCTTGAGACCTCTCGGCCCCTCACTTTTCTCCTGCTGGATTCTGAAAACGTCACCCTGCTGGGCGCCCGTGCATGCCAGGACTTTGGCTTGGTCTCTTTCCACCGCGACATCCACCTGGTGCAGGCCCCCATGGACCCCCCGAGCGAGTACCCCGACCGTTTTGATGAAGTTCTGGGCAAACTGCCCTGTGCTTACAAAATCGTTGTTGACCCGGGGGTCAACCCGGTGATTAGACCGGCCCACCGCATTTCTTTTGCCATGAAGGGCCGCGTGGAGTCCACACTACGTGACATAGTGGCCATGGGCATCCTCAAGGAGATGAGTGCTCCCACCCAGTGGGTCTCCACCATGGTGGTCGCTGCCAAGAAGGACAAAAGCGAGATCAGGATCTGCATCAACCCGAAAGACCTGAACCTTGCCATCAAACGCCCGCACTACCCCATGCGGACAGTGGAGGACGTCGCTGCACAGGTCGGTCCGGCCACAGTCTTCTAGGTCCTAGATGCCAAGAGCTCCTTCTGGCAGATCCCTCTGGATGAACGTTCCTCGTTCCTGGCCACCTTTATCACACCCTTCGGCAGGTTCCGTTTTCTCCGCATGCCCTTTGGGATCAACTCAGCAAGCGAGGTTTTCCAGCGCACCATGGAACAGCTGTTTGCCGGGTTGCCATGCGCTATCATCGTGGATGACATTCTGGTGTACGGGAGGGACGTCGCTGAGCTCGACCTGCACCTCCGCCAGGTCCTGGACAGGGCTCGTGAGATCAATCTCAAACTCAACCCGAAGAAGTGTCGGTTCCGCGTTCCGGAAGTCACTTACGTATGCCACGTTTTCACGGCCGGGGGTCTAAAGCCAGACCCCCAGAAGACGGCAGCGATCACCAAAATGCCCGCTCCCACCGACGTGCCCGGCCTGCAGCGCTTTCTGGGCATGGTCAACTACCTGGGGAAGTTCATACCCGACCTCAGCGAACTGAGTGCTCCCCTGAGGGAGCTGATCAAGAAGGACAATGCCTGGGTCTGGCTCCCGCATCACCAGTCGGCATTTGTGGCCCTGAAGTCCAAGCTCGCACGCACCCCGACTCTCAAGTTCTTTGATTTAAACAGCCCAATTGTCCTCACTTGCGATGCATCTCAGTTCGGCCTCGGTGCTGCCTGCCTGCAGCTCCATGACGACCAGCAGCTGCCTGTTTCCTATGCCTCTCGCACCATGACCCCTGCTGAGCAGCGCTACGCCCAGATCGAGAAGGAGCTCCTTGCCGTTGTGTTCGCATGCTCCAAATTCAAGGACTACATTCTGGGCAACACCTTCACCATTGAAACTGACCACCAGCCGCTGGTCTCTATCTTGAACAAGCCCATCCATGTTGCCTCTTCACGTTTGCAGCGAATGATGCTGCAGCTCCAGCGTTTCACGTTCCAAATTGTGTACCGCAAGGGCAAGGAAATGTTCGTGGCCGACACATTGTCCCGTGCGCCGCTCCCTTCCGTTGCCCGCCATCCATACGAATCGTCTGACCTGATGGTACTGAACGTTAACATTGTTCCTTCTTGGCAGATGCAGTCCCTGGTCAAACACACTGCCGCTGATCCTGCCCTGCAACAGCTTGCGGGCGTCATCCGCCGTGGCTGGCCTGACCGACGCTCTTCCCTGCCGGCTGGTGCCGTGCCCTACTTCCTGGTTCGGGACGAATTGGTGCTGCACAACGGCGTGGTGGTGAAGGGTCACAAGGTCGTGGTGCCGGCCGCTCTGCGGGATCATTACTTTCAAACCGCCCACAACGGCCACCCCGGGGTTGAGGCCACTTTGTCCCAGGCCCAAAGCCAGTTTTACTGGCCGGGCAAGGCTCAGGACATCCGGGACAGGGTCTCCGCCTGTGCTGCCTGCAACAGTCTCCTGCCTCATCAACAGCGCCAACCTCTCATGCAGCAGCCGGCTCCCGAGTTGCCGTGGATGGCTGTCGCCACTGACATATTTGAATGGTGTGGCAAACACTTCCTGGTCCTGGTGGACTCCTACTCCAGCTGGTTCGAGGTGGACCAGCTGCCTTCCCTCACGTCTGCTGCCGTCATCGGGAAGCTACGCCGTCACTTTTCAACCTTTGGGTCCCCGGTGACTCTCCAATCCGACAACGGCAGCCAGTTTTCCAGCGCAGAGTTCCGTGCCTTCGCCACCCGTTGGAACATTCGCCACATCACCAGCAGCCCCGAATACCCGCAAAGCAATGGCCTTGCGGAGCGCGCTGTCCGCAGCGCCAAGGAGCTGCTGGAACATTGTCGGCTTTCTCATTCTGACTTCTACCTTGCCCTCCTCAACCTCCGCAACATTTCCCGGGACCCCGCACTCGGTTCGCCTGCCCAGCGCCTCATGTCCCGCACCACTCGCCCTCCTCTCCCGGTCTCTCAGCAATCCCTCAAGCCCACGGTCCGGAGCCCTGCCGCTGTCAAGGAGCGCATCATCGAGAAGCAGATCATCTAGAAGCGCTCCTTTGACAAGTCGTCCCATCTCCTCCCCCGTCTGTTCCCAGGCCAGGTTGTCCGGATGCAGTCCCCCTCCGGTCACCACCGGCTTGCCGTTGTCGTTGGCAATGCTGACTCTCCCCGGTCATACCAGGTTGACTACGAGGGCACCGTGTACCGTCGGTCCCGCCAGCACCTGCTGCTTGTCAACGAGCCTGCTCCGCCTCCCACAGACCCGTTTTCTCCGCCTGTCCCTTCCCCCCTGCCCGAAACTCCTCCTGCCCCTGTCACTCCTCGCATGTCCCGGAAACTGCCCTCTCAGCTCTCTGTGCCCCGCTCACGCCAGCCTCCTTCTCCTGCCTCGCCTGCGAGTGTACCTGTTTCGCCTCCCCGTTCTCCTCCTTCCCCTGGGCACTCTTCACCCGGTTCTCCCATCTCTGTCCCTGTCCCCGTCCCTGCAGCTCCTGCGGTTGAAGGGGAAGGCGGGTTGTGCACCCGCTCTGGGCGGCTGATCAAGCCGCCTGTCCGGTACGGGGTGTTTGAGTAGCCTGTATCATGATATGCTCTAACCGTTCCCTGCGCGGTTTCTGATTCTAGCGTATGAGCCGTGGTCGCTTCTGTTTCCAAGAGGAAGGATGTAGATCAGTGCATGCTCCTTTAACATAGTGACCTCACCACTACTAACCACTCCCCATTGTCTCTTGTATAATTGTAGCTTCCCCACCTCCAGCTCTCTCTCTAGCTCCAGTGATGACCACGGACAGCTAGTGCATAGTGTGTGTAGTGACTATAATAAAGTTATATAGTAAAAGACTTTGTGTGACAAGCAAGTCATTTTACAATTACCTATTCCTTCTCTCCAGAGAAGCAGCCTGTCCCACTGAGTTACTCCAGCATTTTGTGTCTATCCCCCCTCGGTATCCATGAAATGGATTAGAAATGATGAATAGCAAAAATTACTGGAATTAATTATTCAAATGCAATTGGAGCTGAAAACATTAGCAAATATCAAAGTGAATTAATCATCACATCATTAAAGCATGCATCTGATGCTACTTTAGGAACCCAGAGAAATCTTGAGTAGATTAGACTTGTATACTCTGGAATTTAGATGAATTGAGAAAAATGCTTCCTTGGCTAAGAAGTATAGAAGCAGAAGTCACAGTCAAAATAAAGGTGAGCACTAAAATTAAATGTCTTCATTGAAAGAGTGGCAAATCTTCAAAGTTTTCTGTCCTCGATATTGTGGAGATTTTGTTATTGGTAGTATTCAAAACAGAAGCCGATACATTTTTGGATGTTCAAGAAAATAAGGGATATGGGGCGAGAACATAATATTTAACATAAAGATCAGGGCATCGATGATTATATCAGGTATAAAGATTAGGGATTAGATTAAGACAGCTGTGATCTTGTTAATTGGCAGAGCAGGTCTGAGAGTCTAATGGCTATTGATGTTTATATTTCTTATGCTATTAATATGCACTTGAATGGCTAAATGGGTTCCTTCTGTGCCATTATGATTCCATGTGGGCTCATCTGTTTTAATGACATCGACTGTAAAAAATATGACCAGAATAGCAGAGACAAAAATTTAAATAAAGCCTCAGACCTTGGATAACTCCGATTGGGGAGTTGCTATTTAGGTTCCCATGAAAGATCTTATGTCAAGTCATATCATGTCAAATCAAGTCTATCGCCATCCATTCAAGTTTGGTGAAGTGCAGTTGCAATGAAAATCCTGCTTATAGCAGCTTCACAGCCGCATAGATTTAGAGGTAAAACAGTTATAAGGGTGACTTCAATCTTCATATAGATTGGGTGAATCAAATTGGCAGGGGTGCTGAGGAAGATGATTTCTTGGAATGTATGCGGGATAGTTTTCTAAACCAACATGTAGAGGAACCAACGAGAGAGCAGGCTATTCTAGATTGGGTATTGAGTAATGAGGAAGGGTTAGTTAGCAGTCTTATTGTGTGTGGCCCCTTGGGCAAGAGTGACCATAATATGGTTGAGTTCTTCATTAGGATGGAGAGTGACATAATTAATTCAGAAACAAGGGTTCTGAACTTAAAGAAAGCTAACTTTGAGGGTATGAGACGTGAATTGGCCAAGATAGACTGGCAATTGATTCTTAAAGGGTTGACGGTGGATAGGCAATGGAAGGCATTTAAAGACTGCATGGATGAACTACCAAATTTGTTCATCCCAGTTCCGCAAAAGAATAAATCAGGGAAGGAAGTGCATCCGTGGATAACAAGGGAAATCAGGGATAGTATCAAAACAAAAGATGAAGTGTATAAATTAGCCAGAAAAAGCAGCCTACCAGAGGACTGGGAGAAATTCAGAGTCCAGCAGAGGAGGACAAAGGGCTTAATTAGGAAAGGGAAAATAGATTATGAAAGAAAACTGGCAGGGAACATAAAAACTGACTGCAAAAGTTTTTATAGATATGTGAAGAGAAAAAGATTAGTTAAAACAAATGTAGGTCCCTTGCAGTCAGAAACAGGTGGTCATTGATCATGGGGTACAAAGACATGGTAGACCAATTGAATAACTACTTTGGTTCTGTCTTCACTAAGGAAGACATAAATAATCTGCCGGAAATAGCAGGGGACCGGGGGTCAAATGAGATGGAGGAACTGAGTGAAATCCAGGTTAGCCGGGAAGTGGTGTTAGGTAAATTGAATGGATTAAAGGCCGATAAATCCCCAGGGCCAGATAGGCTGCATCCCAGAGTACTTAAGGAAGTAGCCTCAGAAATAGTGGATGCATTAGTGATAATTTTTCAAAGCTCTTTAGATTCTGGAGTAGTTCCTGAGGATTGGCGGGTAGCTAATGTAACCCCACTTTTTAAAAATGGAGGGAGAGAGAAAACGGAGAATTACAGACCAGTTAGTCTAACATCGGTAGTGGGGAAACTGCTAGAGTCAGTTATTAAAGATGGGATAGCAGCACATTTGGAAAGTGGTGAAATCATTGGACAAAGTCAGCATGGATTTATGAAAGGTAAATCATGTCTGACGAATCTTATAGAATTTTTCGAGGATGTAACTAGTAGAGTGGATAAGGGAGAACCAGTGGATGTGTTATATCTGGCCTTTCAGAAGGCTTTCGACAAGGTCCCACATAAGAGATTAGTATACAAACTTAAAGCACATGGTATTGCGGGTTCAGTATTGATGTGGATAGAGAACTGGCTGGCAGACAGTAAGCAAATAGTAGGAGTAAACGAGTCCTTTTCAGAATGGCAGGCAGTGACTAGTGGGGTACCACAAGGCTCAGTGCTGGGACCCCAGCTATTTACAATATATATTAATGATTTGTACAAGGGAATTGAATGCAACATCTCCAAGTTTACCGATGACACGAAGCTGGGGGGCAGAGTTAGCTGTGAGGAGGATGCTAGGAGGCTGCAAGGTGACTTGGATAGGCTGGGTGAGTGGGCAAATGCATGGCAGATGCAGTATAATGTGGATAAATGTGAGGTTATCCACTTTGGTGGCAAAAACAGGAAAGTAGACTATTATCTGAATGGTGGCCGATTAGGAAAAAGGGGAGATGCAACGAGACCTGGGTGTCATGGTACACCAGTCATTGAAAGTAGGCATGCAGGTGCAGCAATCAGTGAAGAAAGTGAATGTTATGTTAGCATTCATAGCAAAAGGATTTGAGTATAGGAGCAGGGAGGTTCTACTGCAGTTGTACAGGGTCTTGGTGAGACCACACCTGGAGTGTTGCGTACAGGTTTGGTCTCCTAATCTGAGGAAATACATTCTTGCCATAGAGGGAGTACAGAGAAGGTTCACCAGACTGATTCCTGGGATGTCAGGACTTTCATATGAAGAAAGACTGGATAGACGCGGCTTGTACTCGTTAAAATTTAGAAGATTGAGGGGGGATCTTGTAGAAACTTACAAAATTCTTAAGGGGTTGGACAGGCTAGATGCAGGAAGATTGTTCCCGATGTTGGGGAAGTCCAGAGCAAGGGGTCACAGTTTAAGGATAAGGGGGAAATCCTTTAGGACCGAGATGAGAAAAATATTTTTCACACAGAGAGTGGTGATTCTCTGGAATTCTTTGGTAGTTGAGGCCAGTTCATTGGCTATATTTAAGAGGGAGTTAGATGTGGCCCTTGTGGCTAAAGGGATCAGGGGGTATGGAGAGAAGGCAGATACAGGATACTGAGTTGGATGATCAGCCATGATCATATTGAATGGCGGTGCAGGTTCAAAGGTCTGAATGGTCTACTCCTGCACCTATTTTCTATGTTTCTATGTTTCTAGAGAACACACAATAAAGTCAATTATACATACAGTTCACCAATGTTGCCAGGACTAGAAGGTATGGGTTATAGGGAGCAGTTGAGTAGGCTGGGTCTTTATTCCTTGGAGCACAGGAGGATGAGGGGTGACCTTATAGAGGTGTATAAAATCATGAAAAGAATAGATCGCGTAGATGCACAGAATCTCTTGCCCATAGCAGGGGAATCGACCAGAGGATATAGATTCAAGGTGAAGGGGAAAAGATTTAATAGGAATCTGAGGGGTAATTTTTTCACACAAAGGGTGGTGGGTGTATGGAACAAGCTGCCAAAGAAGGTAGTTGAGGCTGGGACTATCCCAACATTTAAGAAACAGTTAGACAAGTACATGGATAGGGCAAGTTTGGAGGGACATGGACCAAGCACAGGCAGGTGGGACTAGTGTAGATTTTCCCGATGTTGGTGGAGTCCAGAACCAGGGGCCACAGTTTAAGAATAGGGGGTAAGCCATTTAGAACAGACGAGAAAACACTTTTTCACACAGAAAGTTGTGTGTCTGTGGAATTCTCTGCCTCAGAGGGCGGTAGAGGCATGTTCTCTGGATACTTTGAAGAGAGAGCTAGATAGGGCTCTTAAAGATAGTGGAGTCAGAGGATATGGGGTTGAAGGCAGGAATGGGGTACTAATTGGGGATGATCAGCCATGATCACATTGAATGGTGGTGCTGGCTCGAAGGGCCGAATGGCCTACTCCTGCACCTATTGTCTATTGACATGTTGGCTGGTGTGGGCAAGTTGGGCCGAAGGGCCTGTTCCCACACTGTATCACTCTATGACTATGACTTTATCTGCAGACAGATAATGGAGAGATGTGAAAGCAACAGGGTTGCTGTACTGGGTGACTTTACAACCCCAATAATGACTGGACAATAGGGTTATTTCCAGGAGTATGTGGATAGTCCAACTCGAGAAGGGGCCATATTGAACTTTGTTTTGGGAAACGTGCCTGGCCAAGTGAATAGTGTTTCAGTGGAAGAGTATTTTGGGATTAAGGATCACAAATCCATATGTTTTACATTAGTTATGAATAAGAATGTGCTAAATCTGGAGAAAGGCAGGTTACAACATTATTAGGCCGGAGCAAGGGAGAGTAAGTTGGGTGCAGCTGTTTTTGGGTAAGTCAACATCAGGCATGTGGGAGTCATTTAAAGACCTGATCAGAGTTCAGTACCGACATGCATATATATGTATCTATGTCTCCTATCTTCTATTATCTATTCTATTCTCTATACTATTCCACCTATCCATCTATCCATCCATCCATCCATCCATCCATCCATCCATCCATCCATCCATCCATCCATCCATCCATCCATCCATCTATATATAACTAAAACTCTAATCTTGTTATCTTCCGGTATGTGTTTATTTGACATTTGCGCAAAAACGGTACATGATAACACTATGATTTTTGCCACCTTATTCACCATTCTCCTGTGCTGCAAGTGCAACAAGTTTTGTTCCGATCGGTGGTATATTTTAAAAGTTTATAAAATCTTAAAAAACACGTATGCGCTAATTGGTCTCCTCTGCTGTCAGTCACCGCAGGGATGGCGACGCCCCTTCCTGGCACAGCGAGCCCGGCTCTGCCGAGGCACAGGTCCGAGAGTGCTTCAGCGGCCTACAGCCAGGGCTGGGCTGAATACGAGAACCAGGCCGAGTTCCAGGCCCTGGCGCTGTTCTACGACCTGGGTACGTGCAGGGGCAGGGAATGGGAGTGAGGAGAGGAGGATGAGGGAAATGGGGAGGAGGGAGATGGGATGGTAGAGGAAGATGGGGGGGGGCAGCGCCGAGCCCTGCTATCTACCCACTGGCGAGGGACACCGTGGATCCCGGGACGGGCAGCACTCCAGCTTCTCCTGCCCGCAGGAGCGGACACCGGGAGCGGCCCTAATGCACCGCACTGTTACACGGGGAGAGCGAGTGCCGCTGCCTGGCCCACAGCACAGGGAAGGGGAGAGAAGATGGAGGGAAGGAGGGAGGGGGAGGGTAGAAAGGGATGAGGGAAGGAGGGGGAGAGAGGGATGAGGGAGGGAGGGGGGGAGAGAGGGATGAGGGAGGGAGAGGGGAGAGAGGTATGAGGGGGGATGGAAGGAGAGAGGGATGGGAAGGGAGGGGGGAAGAGAGATGGAGGGGGAAAGATAGGGAGGGAGTGGGGTAGAGGGGTGGTGGAGTGCAGGGGGTAGAGAAGAGGGTAGGGAGGGGGGTAGGGAGGTTGGTAGAAGGGGTCCAGGGTGATGGGCAAGGTGGGGTAGCAGGGGGGAGTAGAGGGAGAGGGGGACAGGGAGGGATGGGTTTGATGGGAGGGGAATAGGCGTGAGTAGTGGAATATTGTATTGGGGGAATGGGGGAGTGGCAGAATATTGCGTTGGGGAGCGGGTTGCATTTGGGGACCAGGCCGCCCATGTGACAGGGACCCAACGGGCCCGACTTAGTCTAGTATATTACTAAAAGTCTCATCTTGTTTGTTTGCCCGGTTTGCATTAGTGCAAAAACGGTATACGATAGCACTACACATTACTCACCATTGTCATGTGATGTAAATTAAACAAGTTTCGTTCAGATTGAAGGTATATTTTACATTATTGATGTTCAAAATTAAAAAATATATTAAACAGCGCTCCCCCACTTGCCCTGCCCCCACTTGCCCCGCCCCCACTTGCCCCGCCCCCACTTGCCCCGCCCCCACTTGCCCTGCCTCCACTTGCCCTGCCCCCACTTGCCCCGCCCCCACTTGCCCCGCCCCCACTTGCCCCGCCCCCACTTGCCCCGCCCCCACTTGCCCCGTCCCCACTTGCCCCGTCCCCACTTGCCCCGTCCCACTTGCCCCGCCCCACTTGCCCCGCCCCACTTGCACAGCCCCCACTTGCCCCGCCCCCACTTGCCCTGCCCCCACTTGCCACTTCACTTGACAGCTGTCACAAAGGACACCCCACGGGTCCTCAGCGCGACCTTTCCCAAATTTCACACCACCATCTTTTTTTCCCATCACAACGGCTACTCGACGGCTCCATGGGTAAGTTTCCTTCTAATATAATTTCTGCCTCCACTCCCCGGGCACTGGACTGGGGTTGGAGCCAGTGCGCGGACTGGGGGCGGGGAGAGGCCCCGCGAGGTACCCTCGGCCTCTTCCTCCCCCTCCCTCCCCTGTCTCCAGAATGCTGCCCCCCTCCCCGACAGCCCCCTGCCTCAAGCATTCCCACTACCCCGGCAACAGTACACCCCCGCCCCCCCCCCCGACTGCCCCTTCCTCAAGACCTCCCTCGGCTCCAGGACACTTGTCCCCTCCCCCGACAGCCCCTGCCTCAAGCCCTCCCCCTCCCCTGGCTCCAGGATGCTCGCCCCACCCCCCCGCTCCCCGACAGCCCTGCCTCAAGCCCGCCCCTTCTCTCTGAGGAGTGGGGGACGAGGGGGGGTAGAGTGAGAGGAGGGGGGCTAGGGATGGGAGATGGGTTATGAAGGAAGGGAGGGAATGACTGAGGGTAGTGGAAAAGAGAGGAAAGGAGAGGTGAGGGAGGGAGTGGGGGAAGGGTGGAGGAAAGAAGAGGGAGGGTGAAGAGGAGGGGGAAGGAGTGCTGGGGATGAGGGTGAATGCAGGGGTAGGAAGAGGAATGGTGAGGCGCAATTGGGGGAGGGTTACCGTGACTCGCGGTTTGTGAACAATTGTATTCAAAATCTGGGGAAATAATTGACCAAATCTAGAGAGGAGTGAATTTCTGAACTCATAAGTTAAGTCCCTACCAAAATTGTAAAAATCTCCGCGTTTTTGCGTCTGGTTTTCGAGGAGATACGTTTCACATGCAAAAAAGTCAGTGAAAGCGGCGGTTAGAGAGTGTGAGGCCTCGCATCCTCGGCACTTCTGAGACGCCGGCTCTGTCGTGCTGGCTGCTCCCCTGCTGCTGGAAAAGCAGCGGCTGAAGATGCGATGTTTGGCTTGAGGCAGCGTGACAGAGCCGGGCCGGGCACCAGCGGCAGGGAAAAATTTCGGCGTTTTTGGAGCAGAGGTGGGCGTCAGCAGGCGTTATGGTCGCTGGCCAGCAGGAGGCGACAAAATGAGTGAGTGTGGGGGGGGGGGGGTTTTAGGCAAGGCAACTTTATTTATATAGCACATTTCATACACGAGGCAGACTCAAAGTGCTTCACATAAAAACATGTCATACAATAAATGAAATAATAAAATTAAATAAAATAGAAGAACTAAAAGAAAAGAAAAGCAAAATTAAAAATGCATTATAAAAAGTGCAAAAGTTAAAAGTACAATGTAGTTAAGATTTAGCTGAAAGCTAAAGTAAACATAAAAGTTTTCAGTCTTGTTTTAAAAGTGGTCAAAGTTGAGGCAAGTCTTAAATCTTCAGGAAGTTTATTCCAGCTATTTGTTGCATAGTAACTAAATCCTGCTTTCCCATGTTTTGTATTTACTCTGGGAATCACTAGCAGATTGGTTTCAGAAGATCTTAGCGGTCTAGAAGGCTTATATAGTGGAAGCATGTCAGTGATATACTTTGGCCCTAAACCATGTAGTGATTTATAGGTGAGCAGCAGGATTTTAAAATCAATTCTCTGACATACAGGGAGCCAATGTAAGGATTTAAGAATTGGTGTAATATGCTCAAATTTTTTGGTCTTTGTTAGAACTCTAGCAACAGCGTTCTGAACAAGCTGTAGCTGCCTGACAGTTTTTTTTGGAAGACCTGCAAGGAGACCGTTGCAATAATCTAGCCTACTATTAATAAAGGCATGTACAAGTTTTTCTAAATCTTGAGCTGACATGAGTCCTCTTAATCTTGCTATGTTTTTGAGGTGATAGTAGGCCGATTTTGTTACTGATTTGATGTGACTGTCGAAATTTAAATCTGAATCCATAATGACCCCAAGATTTCTGGCTTTGTTTGAAGTTTTCAGGGACAGAGTGAAGGTGTTGGGTTACTTTAAGCCTTTCTTTTTTAGCACCAAAAACAATTATCTCCGTTTTGTCCTTATTTAGTTGGAGAAAATTTTGGCACATCCAGTCTTTGACTTGCTCAATGCACTGGCACAACAGATCTATGGGGCGATAGTCATTTGGTGATAGCGCTACATAGATTTGAGTGTCATCGGCATAGCAGTGGTGGTCAATATTATTATATCGCATGATTTGCCCTAGTGGGAGCATGTAGATGTTGAATAAAGAGGGCCCTAAGATCGAACCTTGCGGTACTCCACACGTCACGTTGGTTGGTTCTGATACAAAGTCGCCAATGGAAACAAAATAGTTCCTATCTTGTAAATATGACCTGAACCAACTTAAGACTGTGCCTGAGAGCCCCACCCATTTTTCCAACCTGTCCAAAAGTATTGAGTGATCAACAGTGTCGAATGCAGCACTGAGATCTAATAGCATTAATATTGAAACTTTGCCAGAGTCTGTGTTAAGACGGATGTCGTTTACAACTTTAATAAGAGTGGTCTCGGTGCTATGAAGAGGTTGAAATCCTGACTGGAAGTTGTCGTAGCAGCCAGTTGAAGCCAGGAATTGATTAAGTTGCTGGAGGACAACTTTCTCAATGATTTTACTTATGAAAGATAGGTTTGAAATTGGTCTATAGTTGTTAATAATAGATTAATTTTATTAAAAAATGGGTATATAAAAAAGTAAAAATGTTTTGAGGAGTGCATAATTGAATGTAAAAGTGAATGAGCTAGCGAAATGGAAAAAATGACGGAGTTTCATGACGGAGTGCTGGCGGACCAAGGAATCAAAGGCCGAATCAAGCACACACACACACACACACACACACACACACACACACACACACACACACACACACACACACACACACACACACACACACACAGTTTTAATATATAGATAGATATGATATATGATATGATATGATATGATATGATATGATAAAAGCAACGTTCCACCTACAATGACATTCCAATGCGACCCCAAATTTCATTTACATAAAAATCCCGCTTTTCATTCACATTCATTTCATTCTGAGAAAAAATCCCTAACAGCTAGCATTGTGCTTAGGCTATTTTCAACTAAACGGCATTTTGAAAATAACGTCGGTGATGCAGCAGTCACGGAAAAAGCTGGTGACGTGTCAGTCACACAAAATGACGCCATCCTCCATGCCTGTCCCTCCACGTGGGGTCCGGCGGTTCCTCATTAGCTCCCTCCCCCCCCCCACCCCCTCCCGTGGGGTTGATTCATTGGCTCCGACCTCCCACTCCACGCCTGATTGGTCGATGTTCCGGCTCAAAGCTTGCTAGTTGTCTGCCAGGCCTCACAACCAGCTGCTGCACATTGAGGTGGCTGAAGATAAGATTTATTTCTTTTTTAAAGGAAAAATGCAGTTTTCACTGAGAATCTCATTTAAAAAAAAACATTTAAATCTATCTATACATAACTAAAGCTCTGATCTTGTTATCTTCCGGTTTGTGCGGTCATTCTATTTGCGCAAAAACGGTATGCGATAGCGCTACGATTTTTCGCCAACGTACTCACTGTTCTCCTGTGCTGCGATTGCACCAAGTTTTGTTCCGATCGGTGCTTCAATATAAAAGTTAGCGAGGTTTGAAAAATCTTAAAAAACGCGCGTGCGCAGATCAATCTCCTCTGCTGCCGTTCAGCGACGCGTGGATTGGTATTTTCCCCTGTCAGTTCACGGGATGGTCCGACCCGAAGCAGCCCAGTGTCCGATACCCAGCCCAGCATCGGAGACCCAGCCCAGAGTCGGAGACCCAGCCCAGCATCGGAGACCCAGTCCAGTGTCATAGACCCAGCCCAGCATCGGAGACCCAGCCCAGCCCGGAGTCAGAGATGTCGATGAACAGAAAGCAGAGACTCCAATCCTGACAGAGGAAAATGACCAGCTCCCGCTGTGAGTCCACATCGCAAGGTCAGTTCCAGCCCCTTCCCATCTGCTCCCCATCACTGGCTCCTGCCCCCTCCCCTGTGATACCACCCTCTCCCCCACAACCCCCGTCTTTTCTCTGAGCTCTGATCCCCCCCACAACCCCGCCACCCACAACCTCACCACCCACACCCCCCCAACAATATGTCGTTGATATGGCAGCTAAGATTGAGAGTGATATGCAATTATATTTGCATGAATCAAGCATCATTGAGATCAACAACTTAAACCCCTGTCTCACGGTGCGAGTCGACCCACGAGTGACCCCGAGTTTAAAACAAATTAAACTTGTGGTAATAACGTACAATTAACGTAGCGGGAACATCGGAACTCGTAGACGCAACTTAGCGATGTTAGACTAACTGGTCTGTAATTCCCCGTTTTCTCTCTCCCTCCCTTTTTAAAAAGTGGGGTTACATTAGCTACCCTCCAATCCTCAGGAACTACTCCAGAATCTAAATGAAAAATTATCACTAATGCATCCATTATTTCTGGGGCTACTTCCTAAAGTACTCTGGGATGCAGCCTATCTGGCCCTGGGGATTTATCGGCCTTTAATCCATTCAATTTACCTAACACCACTTTCCGGCTAACCTGGATTTCACTCAGTTCCATCTCATTTGACCCCCGGTTCCCTGCTATTTCCGGCAGATTATTTGTTGTTCCACTGTCATCCCTGCTAGGGTATCTTTCCAGTCAACTTTGGCCTTCTCCTCCCTCATTGCTCCATAGTCCCCTTTGCTCAACTGTAATACCGACACCTCCGATTTACCCTTCTGCCTCTCACATTGTAGATTAAAATTTATCATATTATGGTCACTACCTCCTAAAGACTCCTTTACCTTGAGTTCCCTTATCAAATCCAGTTCATTGCATAACACTTAGTCCAGAATTGCTTTCTCCCTGGTAGGCTCCAGTACAAGCTGCTCTAAGAATCCATCACAGAGGCACTCCACAAACTCCCTTTCTTGGGATCCAGTTCCAACCTGATTTTCCCAGTCTACCTGCATGTTGAAATCTCCCCTAACAACCGTAGCATTACCTTTGCAACATGCCAATTTAAACTTTTGATTCAACTTGCACTCTAATTCCAGGCTACTGTTTGGGTGCCTGTAAATAATTCCCATTAGGGTCTTCTTCCCCTTACAATTCCTCAGTTCCATCCATACTGACTCTACATCTCCTGATTCTATGTCACCCCTCGAAAGGAACTGAATTTCATTCCTTGCCAACAGAGCTACCCCACCCCCTCTGCCCACCTGTCTGCTTTCCCAATAGGACATATACCCTTGAATATCCAGTTCCCATAATTCCCACAACATCATACATGCCAATTTCTAACTGAGCCTCAAGCTCATCCACTTTATATCTTATACTTCGCGCATTCATATACAACACTTCGGTATTCACCTCCCCTCTCACTCCAGTCACTATTAGCCCTGACCTTACTCTCTTATCCCTTCTCAAACTTTCCTTCCCATTAATTTGGGAGTCTTTTGTAACTCTTCCTGTACTTACTTCCCCTTTAACTCCATCTTTATACTCCCAATATGTCAATCCCCCCCCCACTATTGTGTTTAAATCCACACGTGTAGTACTAGCAAACCTGCCTGCCAAAACGTTGGTCCCCCTCCAGTTAAGGTGTAACTTGTCCCTTTTGTATATGTCGCCCCTATCCCAGAAGAGATCCCAGTGGTCTATAAAGCTAAATCCTTGCTCCCTGCACCAGCCCCCCAGTCACACATTCAGACCCCATATCTCCCTGTTCCTGCCTTCACTACCACGAGGTACTGGAAGCAATCCAGAGATAACCACCCTAGAAGTCCTACTTTTCTTTCTTCTTCCTAGCTCTCTAAACTCACCTTGCAGAACCTCCTTCCACTTCTTCCCGATGTCGTTTGTGCCCACGTGCACAACCACTACCGGCTGTACTCCTTCCCTCTCGAGGATGTTCTGAATTTGGTTTGCGATATCTTAAACCCTGGCACCAGGAGGCAACAGACCATCCTCGCGTCTTGCCTGCCGCCACAGAATCTCCTGTCCGCACCTCTATAGCTCTGCCTGCGTCGGTCTCGCCAGTCGAGTCTCTAGCTAGGATTGGAGCCACTGACCTGTCCGCCACTCAGACTGGAAGCGTCGTCTGCCCATATAGCACACAAAAGGGTGTACCTGTTTTCATTTGGCACCGCCACAGGGGTCTCCAGCACTCCATGGTTACTCACCTTTCTCCCAGTCACCCACCTTCGGCCTTCCTGTATCCTTGGCGTGACAACCTGTAGATCCTGTCCAGGAAACTAATTTTCCCGGATGCCCCTGAGGTCATCAAGGTGCTTCTCCAGTGCCCCAACACGGTCCTTCAGGATCTGAACGTGGACACACTTACCACAGTCGTCATGAGAATAAATGCTGTTCAACAGGTGATAGGTCATGATAACGCGAGAACGACTTTAACGGAATTCATGGCATTGTGTTCTCGAGAGCCATTTGCAAGAACACTCTACTATGCTGATGTTCCTCGATTTTACACATGGAACAATAGGAGATGGCAAAGAAGGAAGGTTGGCAAGAGAGTGGAACATCTTCCTGGTATTTTTGAAACCAATGTTTTGGGACTAGTGTATACCGTGTGTTCAAGATGTGGAGACCTCTACTACCTGAGACTGCTTCTCCATCACATAAAAGGGCCAGTATCCTTTGATTCATTGAAGACGCATGATGGAGAAATTCATCCTTCCTTCAAAGACGTCTGCAGACAAAGAGGTTTGTTGCACATCGACGACCATTGGCAACAGACAATGGAAGATGCTGAGAGGACAAGACTCCCCAGTGCAATGAGAGATTTGTTTGTTGTTTTGCTGACGAATACTGAGATCAACAATCCTCGACAATTATGGGATCCCTTCAAGAATTCAATGTCTGAAGATGACCTTGAAAGAGAACGGAGAACAATCAGTGATCCTAATATCATGATTGATGAGAGGCATCATGATCAGGCTCTGTTGTGTATTCAAGACAAGCTTGAGATTTACAACAAAACAATGGAATGCTTTTGTTTAAGAAGGAACTGCAGATGCTGGAACATCAAAGGTAGACAAAAGTGCTGGAGAAACTCAGCGGGTGCAGCAGCATCTATGGAGCGAAGGATATAGGCAACTATTCGGGCCAAAACCCTTCTTCAGGCTGGGAGAAGGGTTGAAGGAAGAAGTATTCTGAAGAAGGGTTTCGACCCGAAACGTTGCCTATTTCTTTCGCTCCATAGATGCTGCTGCACCCGCTGAGTTTCTCCAGCACTTTTGTCTACAATGGAATGCTTTCATTTGCCATGACCAAGAAATGGAAGGATGCACCTTGATGGTGACAATCCGGGCCGGATTTACGTATAAGCTGGGCAAGCTTCAGCTTAGGGCCTCGAGATCTAGGGGGGCCTCCAGCCAAAGCAGGACATCTGCCGTTCAACTCTGGCCGGCCCCCCTCTCTATCTCTCTCTCTCTCTCTCTCTCTCTCTCTCTGTTTCCCCCCGCTATCCGTGTCCAGGCCGCCGGGCTCCACTTGCACCTCATCCGCCGGCACGGTAGACCGCCTTGCACATGCGCATTGCTGCAGCCTGCACATCCTCCCCCCTGCACATGCGCACAACCACGGCCCGCACATCATCGGCCGCCCTGCGCATGCGCACTGCCACGGCAACTGGTCGGCGCTGGGCACTTTCTCCCTCACTTTGAATTGTGGGAGATTTGGCCACCATTGCTGTCCGGTCGCTGCCTCTCCGCCAGCGCTGAAAACCAACGCAGAACCACTCCCTGACCCTGGATCTGGAGTAACTCCCTGGAGTAACTCTTGCTTCTGGTTTCCTGGTCCTCCATAAATATTCTAAATGGAATTTAAACTGGAGGTGGTAGAGGGCTGAACAATAACAGCCTATTGCATTTTATCTGTTTATTAATTGTGTATATATATGGTCTATGGTATATAAACACACTGAACTTTTATCTCCTGTTCTGTATTATGTTCACATATTCTGTTATGCTGCAGCAAGCAAGAATTTCATTGCCCTATCTGGGACACATGACAATAAAACTCTCTTGACTTGACTTGGACTTAAGCAAAAAAGGGTTCTTGGGGAAAAAAGAGGTACCTTGAATTTAGTTGTGTCTGGTTGGGTAACTATGGTAGGGTGAAGTCTATTCCATGCTTTAATAGTGCGGGGGAACTCCATGGAGCAGCCAGCAACTCAGGATAGAAGAAATTGGGTGACGTTTCGGGTAGAGACCTTTCTTTAGACTCCCTCTGGTTTTAGTGTCTTTAGTTTAATTTAAAGATACAGCGTGGAAACAGGCCCTTCAGCCCATCGAGTCCACTGATCACCCGTACACTAGTTCTTTCCCACACATTAGCGGAGTAAGTCAAGAGTCAAGAATGTTTTATTCTCTCACGTCCCAGTTAGAACAATGAAATCCTTACTTGCAGCAGCACAACAGAATATGTAAACATAGTACTCAGTAAACAATGTTATAAACGAGAAAACAAAACGGTGTATATTTATATATGAATATATAACTATATAAATATATATGTGTGTGTGTGTGTGTGTGTGTGTGTGTGTGTGTGTGTGTATAATATATATACCCACACACACGCACAATTTCCCTCCTGGGATTAATAAAGTTCTATCGTATAGTATTGTGTGTGTAGGAAGGAAGTGCAGGTGCTGGTTTAAACTGAAGATAGACACAAAATGCTGGAGTAACTCAACAGGTCAGACAGAATCTCTGGACAAAAGGAAAATAATACGTTTTGGTTTTGGGTCTGAAATAGGTTCCTGCACACCTTTGGAATGTGGAAGGAAACAAGTGCACACGGAGAAAACCCATGTGATCAAAGGGAGAAGGAGCAAACCATACAGACAGCACCCATATTCAGGATCAATTCCGGGTCTCTGGCACTTTTAGGCAGCAACTTTATGGCCAATGTACCTCCCCATAGTCTTGAACTTAATTAAAATGACAAGTGTGGCAAGGGGGGTGACATGAAAAAGAAAGGAAGAGGCAGAGACAGTAGGCTGTGTTAGAGCTGGGAATGGGAGGGGAAGGAGGGAGAAAGCAAGGGCTACCTGAAATTAGAGAAGCCAATGTTCATACCGCTGGGGTGTAAACTACCCAAGCAAATATGAGGTGTTGCTCCTCCAATATGCGGTGGGCCTCACTCTGGCCATGGAGGAGGCCCAGGACAGAATGGTCGGATTCGGAATGGGAAGGGGAGTTGAAATGATGAGTCACCGGGATGAGTCAGGTTGGTTATTGCGAACTGAGTGGAGGTGTTGTGCGAAGCGATCGCCAAGCCTGCACTTGTTCTCACCGACGCTGAATAATCCAACCACATTTTTGTTTGGAAGTGGAAAGAAATAATAGAAATTGTGATACTCCATTATAATTTTGCTGCATGTCATTGAGGTATATATCATGTCTTGATTGGTGAATATGTTTAGTTTGTGGCATTATTTGAAGCAGAAATAATATGTGAGTGCTTCATTGAGCATAAATGGTAACTACACACTTCGTCCAAGCACATTGTCACACGCAAGCCATCTTAAATGACCACCTAAACTGTCATTTGGCAACTTAAAAAGCTGCCAAGGTTGCCCGGCTGACAACAGAGAAAAAAAATTAAGTGAGAGCCCTGCAAGGTGTATAATATTTTTGACACTGTCATAGGCCTTTCTTACACACGCTGTCACAATGCACTGTAGTCTCTAAACAACCCTTCAGTAATTTTCCTTGCCCTCCATTTCAGAATAATAGTGTTTTAAGCCAATAACTCGACACTAGCAGTGGCAATAAATAAATAAAGTGCAGCTTTCCAGCCCCTTATCTCATTGGCCACGCTCGACTGCAAATCGGTGTCAATCTGGTGGACCATCTTCCTCTAGTCGTGAGGGTGGGGGATTGGGGGGGAGGGGTGGGGGGGGACCTCACAAGTGGAACAGCTTAGGGCCTTTCTTCATCTAAATCCGGCCCTGGGAACAATTCAGAATTACTGCAGGAATTGCAATAAAATAGAACTAAACAACAGCAATTTGTTGAGGAGAATGAGCCTCTGCTGAATGCTGAGCAGAGAGCAATGTATGACCAGGTGTGTTACTGCTTGAAAAGGAATCTTCCTTCAATGGGCTTCATTGATTCACCAGGAGGAATGGGTAAGACATTTATCACCAATTTGATCCTGTCCAAAGTTTGAGGTCAAGATGATGTTGCTATTGCTGTAGCAGCTACATTAATGCCTGGTGGAAGAACTGCACATTCTCGATTCAAGATACCCATCCAAGTGACCGAGGATACCTTCTGCAACATTGAGAAGAACTTCAACATGGCATGTTTGATGAGGCAAGTGAAACTCATTGTTTGGGATGAGTGTCCAATGATTAGCAGGGAGAGCTTTGAAGCAGTGGACAGAACTCTTCAAGATGTATGCAGCAAGACTAAGCCTTTTTTACCTTTTGCAGGATTCTTACCATTTGTTGTGGCGATTTTCGACAACTACCTGTAGTGAAAAGGGGAAATGATGCTGATATTGAAAATTCCTGCATCAAGAAATCCTACTTGTGGAGACTTTTCACCAAGTTTCAATTGGAGACGAATATGCGATTGAGAGAGGGAGAAGGCGACTATTCTCAAAAGTTGTTGAAAGTTGGAGAAGACACGATTTCAAAAATGAAGATGATTATATTGAAATGCCAGAAGTTCTATCAGCAAGAACACTGGAGGATTGTATTGATTTCATCTATCCCGTATTTGACAATCCTGCAAAATTATTCTCCGACAATTGTATCTAGGTTCCGCACAACGATACGATGAGAAGCATCAATTCTACATGTATCAGATGCTTCCCTGGAATCATTAAGGGCCTGTTCCACTTAGGCGATTTTTTCAGCAACAGCCGGGAAATGGCTGTCACCACATGGTTGTGGAGTGACGCCGGAATTGTCGTGAGTTTTCTCCTCAAGTGTCGTAACTTTTTTCTTGTCGCCGTGGATTTTGAAATGTTCAAAACCTTTCGGCGACAATGGGCTTGAAGTTGCCTTTCTTCTCCTGTCGTAGGTGCTGTCGTAGGTTGTCACCATGATGACGCCAGGTGACGTTGGTTGTCGCTGGGTGCTGACTTCGGTGAATTCCATTGGCGACTACCTACATCAACCTACGTCAACTGGCAACAGGTACTGGCGACTGAATTGCCTTCGGTTGTCTTCAGTTGCCGTCAACAGGGTCGTAGCTTGTCGTATCTTGTAGCAGGTGGACGTAAGTTGAGTTCGCTTGTTGTAGGTTGTTGCCTGTGTGGTTGAAGGTTGCCGTAGGTTGTCATAGGTGTGGTAATCTCAAGTTGCGAGGAATTGTGTCGCCGGTTGATGTAGCTTGTTGTAGCTTGACGTCGACTAGGTGGTAGCTTGTTGTAGACATTGTGATAGGGTGGGTCCAGAGACACCGGCTTTTCGGCGTCCCGCTATGACTGTGACTGTCACCGGGTGTCGCATAAACATCGCCTAAAAATCGCCCAAGTGGGACAGGCCCTTAAGGAGTACTTTTCTTGCAATGCTGTGACTGATTTTACTCACTTTCCAACAGAATTCCTCGATTCACACGAGATCTCTGGATTACCACCATGCAAATTGTAGTTGAAAAAGGGATCTCTAATTATGTTAATGAGAAAATTGAAACCCCCAAGGCAATGCAATGCAACGAGGATGATTGTGGAAGAGCTACACGATAATCTGATCGTTGCAAGAACCAACATGGGAGCCTTCAAAGATGAGATTGTTCTGATTCCTGGATAACGCTCAATTTGACAGAAGGCAAAAGCATTCCCATTCAGCAGAGCCAATTCCCGATTCAGTCAAATTTTGCTATGATGATTCATAAAGCGCAAGGCCAAACCATGGAGAAGGTGTTGCTATACCTCGAGAAACCAGTATTTCAGCATGGACAACTGTATGTGGATACACCCCTATACCCCAAGTTGTCAACCCTCTCTCTCTCTCTTCCTCTTCCTCTCGCTTCGTGTGAGTGTCCTGCCACCTCAGCAGGAGATCAGCTCAAGCCCACGAGGCAACAGCCTCGCAGCAGCAACAACAATGTGTTAGACGACCAATGTGTATGTATTTCAAACCTATTATGCTTGAATAAAGTAACAAATTTATTCATGACGTTTGGTGCCTTTACATTGGTGACCATCGACGTTCCAAAATGGATATTTTGGATTTCCTGACGCATGCAGCCATTTACCCGCCTCTCCCATGGTGACCTGATGTCTGCAGCCGACAGCCCAGCTCTTCGGTAATTCACGCTATGGATGCTGTCGTCAACTCTGCGCTGCACCCGGACGTCACCTTCGGCCCCGCCGCCGGGGTCGGGCTGCTCGCCTCCCGCCAGTGACGTGTCTTTTGGCCCCACCGCCATGATTGGCTGCTCGACTACCGCCTATGCCTGGTCTAGCCGATCGCAGGCCGCCTGGGTCACCCGCCCGCATCCACGGCCCACCGCAGCAGACAGCGGCGCTCGCTTTCTCTCCCGTATGGCCCACCTGGAGCCACCCAGCAACCACCGGTCGTCAGCTACCCAACACTCCACTGGCTGCTGCTTAAGGCCTAGCCTCTCGATTGAGCGGGGCTACCTGGGGCGGCTGCCCGAAGACATCCTTCTGCTACTCACTGGCGCAGACCTCGACGATCCCTGGCTGCAGGCTGCCCATTTGGGCGGGCGGTGGTCGGCCCAGCAGCGGGGTGGAGCCTTGGCCGGTCGTGAGTCAGTGGTCCTGCGACGGATCCCCGGCAGCTTCCAGTCTCCGCCAAGGGCTTGACAGCACAGCCGATCTCTAACAACACCGGCAACGGTGGGTGGAGGCCCTACCTGCAGCGGTGGGGCGAGGCCCATCGATGTCTGCTGCCCTGCATGAATCCGGGAATCGCCTCCGTTGGCCGACAGTAAAGGCCGCCTCGGTCGGCAGCCAAAATGGCCGCGGCAGCCTACTACCACATGGCTGCTGCAGCGGGCCGGAAGCGACGCTTGACCTGCTCTGATGGCCGTCAACTGCATCACCTTCTGGCCGGATGCTGTCTCTGCAGCCCGACCACCGTCAACAGCGCCACTTCAGGTCGGATTGTGTCCCTGCAGCCTGACCGCCATCAACAGCGCCACCTCAGGTCGGATTGTGTCCCTGCAGCCTGACCGCCATCAACAGCACCACCTCAGTTCGGATGGTGTCATTACAGCCTCCAGTTTCAAGCACAGCTTCTTATCGTACATTGGACAATTCAAACTTTTGTTTCCTGTCCTACCCGGCTTGATCGAACCATAGAACTTTCGGCATCCGACCATTTTGGACTTTGCTGTATCTTTGCTGTTTGCTCAATGCCGTTTTTTTTTCATTGTACACTGTAATTACCTAGCTTAATATTGCTATTAGTTTCTTGTTATTTCTTTGTCGACATATTTCCATTGATGCTGACGTCGTTCTTTGTTGTCATATTTCCATTGTTGCAGACACGATCCCCTGCTGGTCGATGTGACTGGTCTGTACCTCGTCCATCATGCGGCTTTTGTGTTGGTCTCATTGCACCCCTCGGCATACCTCGAGATGGCCCACAGCCGGAGCATCGACTGCGACCACGGGCCCCTCCGTCCCAACCCACAGCCGGGGTGTCCCTGACCCACAGCAGGAGCCACCCTCGACCACGTTTATGCACCTTCTGGGCTCCATCCCTTTTTGATGTCTGCCCTCATGGTCTGTGTCAGGCTGCCACGTTTTGTTGGCCTGCTTGTTTTCCTGCCTCCGGTTCGGGGGGGGGGGGGGGGGTTCCTGTGGTGACCCATTTTCCTCACAAACCCTCAGCAGTCGGGGGTACAGTTCACGTGATTGGGCAATGTCAGGGTGGAGGTGTCACGGGGCATAGGGTTGTGTCCTGGTGTATATATAGCGAACCAAGGATCAACCCTCTCTCTCTCTTCCTCTTCCTCTCGCTTTGCTTGAGTGTCCAGCCACCTCAGCAGGAGCTCAGCTCGTGCCCACAAGGCAATAGCCTCGCAGCAGTAACAGCAACTTTGTGTTAGAGGACCAATATGTATGTATTTCAAACCTATTATGCCTGAATAAATTAACCCTTTTATTCACGACATTTGCCGCCTCTACAGTTTATTTGTTTGTTTGTTTATACATATATTTGTTCCCGAAACTCTGTAAAAACAGTACATGATTGCGCTACAATGTTATATTTTACAAGTTATTGACATTTAAAACTTAAATTAACTTAAAACAGCGCCCCCACTTGTCGGCCGTGCTGCCGTCCATGCCTGCACATTTGGGGGAGGCCCATCAGTCCCATCATAAATTACGCCGTCTCCCCCCCCCGTGTGCGCAATGGACCCAGTATCCGCCCTTGCGCAGTTGGGGCCTTTGCCGCTTTTCAGATCTTTATTTTTTTTCTGTGTTTACTTGCCTGGCCTGACAATGGGGACCCAACTGCTCCACGGGTAAGTTTCCTTCTATTTTACAAATGGCTCCATGGATCCTCTATTCACTTTATTGACTTTAACTTGGTTTCTGTTGCGGCTTTGAACGCAGCAGTTGTGCCTGTGCAGTGCGTCCCCGTCAGCTGCACATGCGCAGTTTGGTGGAATATTGCGTTGGGGTAATATTCCGCTGGACAACGACGGATGAAGGACAACTTTCGCCCTCCACCGCGGCCCGTTCGTACACCCCGGGACCCAAGATCTAACAAGTGTCCTAACTGCAACTACGTGCACTCCTCAGAATCACAGTGCCCAGCCCTTGGGAAGACCTGCAATTTCTGCGGGAGAAGAAACCATTTTGCAGCTGCCTGCCGATCCCGTGGGAAAGTGCCCTCAGCTCCCAGACAACTCCTAAACAACCTTCTGCAAGTTGATAGCGAGATGGACTCTCAGCCCTCTGTTGACGCTGCCCCCGACTCTGAGCTCAGCTTTTCCACGGGAGATGTAAGTATTTACACTCTCCTCCACAGCCGATCTCGCCTCCCCGATCCTTCTGTGAACATAACTGTAAACAATAAGTCTTTCTCTGCTAAACTTGACACGGGGGCGAAAGTGAACGTAATGTCAACAAAGCTGTTCCACCAGATAAGGAACAATGAGCTGCTGATTGCAGACCGCTCTGTTTTGCGTGCCTATGGGGGAGAGGAGCTAACACCTGTGGGGAGGGCGACTTTCCACTGCGTGCTGCATAAATCTTCCCAGGACCTGTCTTTCTTCATTCTGGACAGTGACTGTGTGACGTTGCTTAGCAACCAGGCCTGCCAGGATCTTGGCCTGGTGTCGTTTGACCGTACGGTCCACGAGGTGCAACCTGTGATGGATCCACTATGTGAGTACCCAGACCTGTTTGACGACAAGCTGGGGAAGCTGCCGGTGGTGTACAAGATCGCGACTGACCCATCTGTGGAGCCTGTGATCCGTCCACCCCACAGAGTGTCCTTTGCCATGAAGGGCAAGGTGGAGAATATGCTGAAGGACATGGTCAACATGGGAGTGCTGGAGGCTGTCAGCGATCCAACCGTATGGGTCTCCACCATGGTCGCCACGTTGAAGAAAGGAAAAAATGAGATACGGGTATGCATCAACCCTAAGGACTTAAATATGGCGATTAAACGGCCCCACTACCCCATGAGGACTGTCGAAGATGTTGCCGCCCAGGTGGGACAAGCTACTGTGTTCTCCGTCCTCGATGCAAGAAGTTCGTTTTGGCAGATACCACTGGACAAACGCTCCACGGACCTGACCACGTTCAGCACGCCCTTCGGCAGGTTTAAGTTTTTACGGATGCCGTTCGGCATCAACTCTGCCAGCGAGGTATTTCAGCGTTCTATGGAACAATTATTTGCAGGTTTGCCCTGCGCGATTATTGTGGATGACATTCTGGTCTATGGGAGGGATGTGGCCGAACATGACCACAACCTCCGGCGGATTTTGGACCGTGCTCGGCAGATAAATTTGAAGCTCAATCGGTCAAAGTACAAGTTCCGGGTGCCTGAGGTCACATATGTCGGCCACATTTTCACGGCCCAAGGGTTGAAGCCAGACCCGCAAAAGACCAGCGCAATCTCTGAGCTGCCCGCCCCGACAGACGCTGTCAGTCTGCAGCGCTTCCTGGGTATGGTGAATTACCTGGGGAAGTTTATCCCCGACCTCAGCGAGTTGAGCGCACCCCTGAGACAGCTCACAAAGAAGGACATTGCCTGGGCATGGTTTCCGCACCACCAGCAGGCATTTGATCTGCTAAAGACGAGGCTGGTCAGCACACCTACACTGAAGTTTTTTGATCTGCTGCGTCCGATCGTGGTCACTTGCGACGCCTCTCGATTTGGTCTGGGTGCTGCCTGCCTGCAACCCCACGCTGGTGACTCGCTGCTGCCCATCTCCTATGCCTCCAGGACCATGACGGACAGAGCAGCGCTATGCCCAGATAGAGAAGGAGCTGCTGGCGGTGGTTTTCGCGTGTTCGAAGTTTAAGGACTTCTTATTTGGCACCAGGTTCACCGTTGAGACGGATCACCAGCCACTGGTAACGATACTTAACAAACCAATACACTGCGCTCCTGCCAGGCTACAGCGGATGATGCTGCAGCTACAGCGCTTTGACTTTAAAATCGTATATAAGAGGGGCACCGAGATGCATGTGGCCGATGCACTGTCCCGGGCCCCCCGTGCCTCCTGCGACCAGCACCCCTTCGAGCAGTCGGACTTACAGGTACTGAACGTCAACTTCGTCCCTTCTCACCAGCTGCAGTGCTTGGTTGAACATACCGCAAACGACCCCGACCTGCAGCAGCTTGCTGCTGTCATCAAGCGGGGGTGGCCCACCAAACAGAATTCGTTGCCTGCCAGCGCTCGCTCGGGTCGGATTGTAAAACCTCCGGCTCGCTACGGAGATTATGCTTAGCTTTGCAGGTACTGTATAATAAACCTGCTACTGTAGTAACTTGTTTGAATTGTAAGGGAAAGGATGTAGATGGGTTATGCATGCAACCTATAATGTAGTTACCTCATCACCACTAACCACGCCCCATCATATTAGTATAACTGTAGTATCCTCCCTTTGTTCCTCCCACTAGGTCCCAGTACGCCTGAAGGCTGGATGCAGTCAGTGCTGGGACGTGTGTGCCATGTGCTATAATAAACTACCAGTAAAGGTTACAGTGTGTCAGCAATCACTCCTTTACAGTTAATTTGCAAATAAGGAAGGCAAATTCAATGACAGCATTTCTATCAAGAGGACTGGAATACAAAAACAGATATGTAACGCTGAGACTCTATAAGACTCTGGTTTGGCAGCATTTGGTGCACTGTGAGCAAATGTTGGCCAACATATATGAGGAAGGATGTGCTGGCTCTGGAGAGGGTTTAGAGGAGGTCTACGAGAATGATTCCAGGAATGAGGGGTTAGCATATGATGAGCGTTTGACAGCACTGGGCCTCTACTCGCTGGAGTTTAGAAGGTTGAGGGGGGGGACCTAATTGAAACTGACCGAATAATGAAAGGCATAGAGAGAGTGAATGTGGAAAGGATGTTTCCACTGGTGGGAGAGTCTAGGACCAGATGTCATAGCCTCAGATTTAAAGGGTGCTCTTTTAGAAAGCGGTGAGGAAGTTGCTGGCTCGAAGGGTTGAATGACCTACTTCTGCACCAATTGTCTATTGTCTAACTTTCGTCAGAGGGTAGTTAATCTGTGGAATTTATTGCCAGAGAGGGGTGTGGAGGCCAAGTCAGAGGATGCTTTTAACGAAGAGATAGAGAAATTCTTGATTAGAACGGGTGTCAAGGCTTATGGGGCGGGCAGGAAAATGGGATTAGGATGCAGAGATCAGCCATGATTGAATAGTGGACGAGCCGGCACCCTCGCTAGCAGCTGTACGTCCTTTCCATTTGTTGTTGTTTTTAATATGTCTAAAAGTGTGTTTTAGTGTGTTTTAGTGTGGGGGGGTGGGGGCGGGAATTGGGGGAAACTGTTTTTTAGTCAGTTACCTCGGTGGAATGCGACTTTTCTACTAGTTGCATTTTGCTCTCCCTCGCGGCCTAACAGCTTGGATTGGTGCAGCCTTTCCCGGAGTGGGGTCCAGAGCTTCAGCAGGGGGCGCAGCGCGGACTTTCCATCGCGGAGCCGGGCGATCTCTTGCCAGGGGTTGCTAGAAGAATTGCTCCGATCGCTGACCCGCGGACTAAGACATCCTGAAGCCGTGGACTGTGGAGCTTCTAGCCGCGGGAGCGGTGTGGACTTTAAGAGCTCCGACCGCTGACCTGCGGCCTCTAACATCGTGAAGCCCCGGTCTCCGGTAGGAAGCGGCCGATTTGGGACCTCCAAGTGACCGTCCGTCCCAACGCCGGAGTTTCGAGCATCCCGACGAGAGGGCCTGTACATCGGGCCATCCGTAGCGGCGACTGCGGAGGGTTCATGGTCCCGTCCATGGATGAGGACTGACAAAGTTATTGCCTTCCACCACAGTGAGGAATGGTGATTCCACTGTGGTGGATGTTCATGTTATATTCTATTGTGTATTGTGCTGTTTTTGATTGTGTGGCTGCATGGTAAATCAAATTCCACTGTACCTTAATTGGTGTATGTGGCAAAAACTGGAACTTAACTTGACTCGATGTCTGCTCATAGAACCTGTGAACTTGTGAAAATCCCAAGGCTTTTGTACAATAAAAACAAAAGGGTAACTAGGGGGAACGTTGGACCACTCAAGAATAAAGGAGAGGATTTAGAATGGAGTCAAAGGATGTAGGCGAGGTATTAAACAAATCAGTTGCATCTATATTCACTAGATGCATAAGATGAGGTTAGAGGAGGTGCACCTGAACCTCTGACTCACCTTGAAGGACTGCTGAGCTCTCTGGATGGAGGTGCAGGAGGAGGTATAGGGACAGGTGTTACATCTCCTGTGGTTGCTGGGGAAGGTAGCAGGGGAGGGGGTGTTTTGGGTGGGAAGTGATAGGTGAAGCAAACAGTTGCAGAAGGGGCGGTCTCTGCAGAAGATGGAAAGGGGTAGAGATGAGAAGATCTGACTGGTGGTGGGATCACATTGGAAGTGACGGAAATATCGGAGGTTGAAATAGAGTCATAGAGTCGTAGAGTGATACAGTGTGGAAACAGGCCCTTCGGCCCAACTCGCCCAACTCGCCCACACCGGCCAACGATGTCCCAGCTACACTAGTCCCACTTGCCTGCGCTTGGTCCACATCCCTCCAAACCTGTCCTATCCATGTACCTGTCTAACTGTTTCTTAAATGATGGGATAGTCCCAGCCTCAACTACCTCCTCTGGCAGCTTGTTCCATACACCCACCACCCTTTGTGTGAAAAGGTTGCCCCTCGGATTCCTTTTAAATCTTTCCACTTCACATTGAACCCATGTCCTCTGGTCCTCGAATCCCCTAATCTTGGCAAAAGATTCTGTGCATCTACCTGATCTATTCCTCTCATGATTTTTTACACATCTATAAGATCCCTCATTCTCCTGCACTACATGGAATAGAGACCCAGCCTACCCATAGCTCAACCACTCTAGTCCTGGCAACATCCTCATAAATCTTTTCTGAACCCTTTCAAGCTTGACAATATCTTTCCTATAACATGGTGCCCAGAACTGAACACAATATTCTAAATGTGGTCTCACCAATGGCTTATATGTTGGATGCGGAGGCTGGTGGGGTGAAAGGTGAGGACCAGGGGAACCCCATCCTTGTTGCATTTGGAGAGAGGGGGAGTAGGAAGCCGCCTGACCTGTTGAGTTACTCCAGGACTTTGTGCAACCCGCATCTGCAGTTCTTTGCTTCTACATTTTGAATACACATTTGGTGGCTCGGTAGGGCTCAGAATCCCATCAATCATGGATCACAAATCCCATTACAGGTGACTTCATATTATTTTAACAAAGCATTGATGAATGGACTTCTAAGTCTCAACTGTCCACCGCACCCTATAAAAAATATAATCTAATACTGCACAGATGGGCTCAGTTGTTCTGATTCATGCAGTAACCTTGGTCGATTGTGAATATTTAAACCCAGGCAGATTTTTAAATAGCAAGTGGGGAATATCAAATCACCAACAGCTGGGATGCATGAAATTATTCAATTGCATTAAATGATTTGAAAATTATTGAATATTGGCAGTCTTAGTGGCTGCGGCTTTATTGGTTCTCATGATTCCTAGTCCCACTTGTTTCCATAGTTCCTCAAAATCTTAAACTAATAAAGAATGGACCCACCGGGCTTATATTCACTGGAATTTAGGACAAGAGGGGATCTTATAGCAACATATAAAATTATTAAGGGATTGGACTGGTTAGATGCAGGAAAAAATGTACCCAATGTTGGGGGAGTCAAGAACCAGGGGGTCACAGTTTAAGAATAAGGGATAGGACATTTAGGACTGAGATGAGGAAAAACATTTTCACCCACAGAGTTGTGAATCTGTTGAATTTTACTTCGGAGTCACGTGAGTGACTACGTGAAGAAGGGCCGTCCGTCTGCATGCGCGTCATTACGTCTGAACGCAACACGCACGACGGACTGGCAGGCATTGAGCCTCCCAGGCCGTCGGGATGAGCAGGTAAGGGAAGTTGAACTCACTTACCTGCGTTCTTTCGGGCTTTAAGTTTTTCAGAGCCCAGATGTCGAGGAGACGGCCCATGGGGATGTCGGCTGCCGAAGACCGCAGCTTTCCAAATAGCGGGCAACGGTCTTGTTCCCGACATTAGCAGACTTTGCGCGGGAGCAGGAGCTCCATGGTTGTCCTGCGGGACGTAATTGCCACCCGCAAGTCTAAAAACCCGTTGACTAAGAGTCCGGGGAAGAGGGATACCCTCCCTCAACGGAGAGCGTCTGAGGACGACTTCTCCCACATGGAGCAACTTAGGGAGAAGTTGCTCCAACGATGATCTGCTCCAAAGGAGGGAGCAGCACCAGCGGGAGCCTCGCTTCCCGACATTAGCGCCGACAGCAGAATCGGCAGGAGACTTTGCGCGGGAGCAGGAGCTCCATGGTTGTCCTGCGGGACGTAATTGCCACCCGCAAGTCTAAACAAACCCGTTGACTCAGATGAGTCAGGGGAAGAGGGATACCCTCCCTCAACGGAGAGCGTCTGATGACGACTTCTCCCACATGGAGCAACTCATGGAGAAGTTGCTCCAACAATAATCTGCTCCAAAGGAAGGAGCAGTATAAGCCCGGGGCCTACAGCAAGTGCCGGTGCCGGGAGCCTCGCACATGGGGCAGCCCAATGTCTTCCCCATTGGAGGGGGAACTACATGTGGAAGAAACCACTCTGAATCAGAGTACAAAGAAGGGGGGGGGGGGAACCTTCCCAGGGACAAGCAGAAGAAAGGAAGTAAGTAAGTAAGTTTTACTTATATTGCACTGCTTAAGTCAACCCAAAATGCAAAAAAGAATAAAAAGCTTCCATACAAACAAACAGAAAATAATTGCTTCTGCAATCATCCAGGTTCCACTGGGTGCTCCCCTGGATGGAATCTAGCTTTTGACAGCCCGGGTATTATGGAAACCCGCAGGCAGCAGCACCTGTTTTCAGGGCTGCACTAATGTCGCCTGCCCTAAGGAGAGGAGCATTCATGGTCCTTTTCAGTCTGACCAAAGCTAGAATTTCATTTAAGTCCACTGGAAGGGCCATGTCAGCACAGGTATCCTCAGGGGCCTGCGGCAGCACCCGTTTTCAGGGCTGCCTACGAACCTCACTCTCAGTGGGTGACAACACACCCCACACCAACGGTAAGCGGTTCACTGAATCCGGTGGCAGCTTGAGAGCTGGGCACGGAAATATGATCAGAGTCGTCTTTCAAGGCAGACTCAAAATCATGGCCAGAATTGTCCTACAAGGCAGGTTCAGTATGATGAGGTTTCAGACCAGACCCAATCAGAGGTCGGGAGAAACATGGAATCCACACACCTTACCAGTCCTACTCCCAATCAAGGAGAGAAAAGGAATCCGCATCAGGGGCCTTTGGGCTTACCACAAGACCACCGGTAGCCATGGAGGTAGGTGGGTCTGGGTTTACTGAAACAAGGGATTGTGGAGCAGTTACATGTTGGTAATTTACTCTTGTGTTCTTGTTCAAAATGACAATAACAAAAAATTTCAGAACTGGGGTTTAAAAACAGATAAAAACGTGATAATTTTACTGCACAACATACACAGGTTCCAAGCAGACTTGGAACTCGGACTGGAATTGTCTTCGAGGCAGGCCCAGTATTTTTGGGCAGGATTGCCATTCAGGACATGTGACAGATGGAGGATGTCACTTCATCCAGCTGTAACTCATTGTGCAGTAGAGACTTTTAGAAACAATAATTTTGTTACGGTTTAACTACTGTTGTATAGGAGCTTCCTATAAAATGGTCACATGGCATGCATCGACCTCAAAGATGCATACTATTCGGTGTCTATTCACTAAGAACAGGAGACATTTGAAGTTGAACTGGATGGTATGGATCTGCCAAATGGATTGACAAAACTACGGAAACCAATTCTGGGCCTACAAAGGTCTCAAAACCACATAGTAATGGCATATTTGGGGGACATTTTCATTTTGGAGTCACCAGAATTGGCAGAAGCATCAGTCAAGCAAACCAAAACCCTGTTTGAAAGAATTGGTTACCTCATCCATCCAGTTAAATCAAAATTGACACCTACTAGGGTAATTGATTACCTAGAATTTACTATCAAAAACAGTAAATATGTTGGTGACTTTGCCTAGGGGCAAACGACTATATTAATTAAACCTGCAATGACCTGACAGTCAAATTCCAGCCATCTATCAGGCAAACAGCGAGTGTAATTGGCAAATAGTAGCTGCTTTCCCAGCAGTACGGGCCTTTGCATTACCAGAACTTACAGCAAGCAAAGGAATGAACACTCAGATTACATGCAGGCCGAATTGGCAAACTATGAAGTGCCAGCAGAGGCCATTGTTGAATAACTATGGTGGATAACGAATGGGAGACAGCTCAGGGAAATTTTGCTCGAAAGCCATCGAGGGTTCTTCAGACCTATGCAAGCGGCTAAGGATGGGGAGACACCAACACAGTCTAAAGCTGTGGGGGCAGATGGAATGAGCAGGAGTCTGTAATTCCCCAACACATGGAATCAATTACCCAGAATTGTTGGGGGCACAATATGGACTCAAGGTTCTCTGTAGCGATATGCAACTGGTGCTTGTTCAAATTCAGATTGATAACACCACTGCGGTGGCATATATCCATTAACAAGGGTGGTGTAAAATCTGTATCTTACGACAGATTGTCGAACCTCATTTGGCACTGGTGTATCGAGAGGAATATTTGGGAAATCTACGAGGTAGCTATAACACGGTGACAGATGCTGGATCATGAATGTTTAATAACAACACAAAATGGATGTTGAATCAGACAGTATTTAACAAAATAACTACACGATTTGGCATACCACATGTTGATCCGTTTGCATCTAGACTAACCATTAGTTACCCAGATATGTGTCCTGCGAGCTGGATCCAGGAGCAAGGCAGTGGATGTTTTCTCCCTCAATTGGGGAGGAAAGTTTATGCATGCTTTACGCCAATTTGTCTCACAAACCGATGCTTGACAAAATCAAGCAAGACTAAGCCACAGGCATATTAGTAGTGCCAGATTGGCCTACTCAAGCCTGGTTCCCAAAAATGTTGGATATTATAGTCCAGCCAGTAATGGCTGTACCCAAGAGCAGGGACCTCCTAGTGAACCCAGTTACAGGGAGCAATCATCCACTATATGAACGTATAACTTGTTGGTCTGCGGATTCTGAGGAGGCCATTTCAAGGCATAGGACTGTCCGAACAAATACAACACAGTTCGGATAACGGATGTCTTGGAGTTCCTATCAACTGTACTATAACTATAAACTAAGTTATAGTGCATCTATAGTGCCAGAGGCGCACTCTCCTCCAATCTGATGCCGGAAGCAGGGCACAGTTCGATAGGAACGCACCCCTTTACAACAAAATTCATGAAGGGAATTTACAATTTAAGACCTCCAAGGCCAAGGTACACTGACACATGGGATGTAAGCGTGGTACAAGCCCTACTTTGACAGTGGGGACCGCCTATAACTAACCCTGAAGGTGGTATGCTGACAAAGAGTCCAGACACTGCAAAAGCTACGGCTGGACTACATGACCACCAATATGAACAACATAACATTCCTAATCAGGAACCTGATAAACAGAGCAGGCCAGGAATGCCAGGGATGGAGACCAGTTCTTGGCATATCCAGAGGACCAACGGTTGTGTGGGTGGTAACATACTAACACCACTATCTGAGAGTTACGGAGAATCTCAGAGGCACAGAACAATCGGTCTTCATCAGCCATAAAAAACCACACTAAAAGGTGTCAACTCAAACCATCTCCAGATGGTCAAAAGAGGTAATGGCGGTAGCAGGAGTAAACATTTATATGGTTAAATCTCACTCCACCAGGGCTGCATCTACGTCGGCAGCAAGAGCTATGGACGTGCCCCTTGACGACATCCTAGTGGCTGCAGGATGGACGAATGAAATAACGGTCCACCGGTTTTATAACAAACCTATAACCGGACTGGGGGTGTTTGCACGTACCATTTTAAGTTCTGTCCCTTAGTTTCCCCCCCAAGGTTGGGAGGGGTAACTTTTTTAAAAACTTTTCTTTCATTTAAAGCATCAGTTTCTTTACTTAACTACGTAATGTCTGAATGCTTTAATGATTACACGCATCCATGGTCAATCCATTCAGTGTGTGACGCCTGGATTCGTAACCGGCGTAAAATCACAGAGCTTTGAAATCTTCACGTAGTCACTCACGTGACTCCGAAGTAAAATAGTAAGATTAAACTGAGAACTTACCAGTTTGAAGTTTGATCTTGATTTTATGAGGAGTTACGATGAGCGATTACGTGCCCACCGCTCCCACCCTCATATTATCAAGGTCATATGGAAGTTCAAGTTTTCACAATCTTACTATTCTCAGGTCTTCTTTTTTATCTGTGATTTAACACCGCTGCTTTGAAGATTGTCGCGCATGCAGACGGACGGCCCTTCTTCACGTAATCGCTCATCGTAACTCCTCATAAAATCAAGATCAAACTTCAAACTGGTAAGTTCTCGTTTAATCTTACTATTCTCTGTCACAGAAGGCAGTGGAGGCCAATTCATTGTATGTATTCAAGAGAGTTGGATATAGCTCTTAGGGCTAACAGAATCAAGGGATATGGGGAGAAAGCAGGAACGGGGTACTGATTCTGGATCTTCAGCCATGATTATATTGAATGGCTCGAAGGGCCGAATGTCCTACTCCTGCACCTATTTTATATGTTTCCACTGTATGTTTCAATGTTTCTATTTATTATTATCTGCTCATTTTCACATCTTATTGTGTCACCTGCCTGATTCCAATGGATTCCATAGTCCTGATCCTTTCCCTCTACCATCACAATAATTCTCTGATCCAGATCCTTCCCTGATTCCCCTACATCTCCCCCCAACAATAGAAACACCATACATACACCTATCGCACACATATTGCATACCAAGCCTCGCATGTGCATGTGTATACATAAATTACATATGGGGTGGCACAGTGGTGCAATGATGCCTTACAGGGCCAGGGACCCGGGTTCGATCCTGACTATGGGTGCTGTCTGTACGGAGTTTGTGCGTTCTCCCCGTGACCGCATTGGTTTTCTCCGGGTGCTCTAGTTTCCTCCCACACTTCAAAGGCATACATGTTTGTAGGTCAATTGGCTTCTATAAATTGTACATTGTCCCCCATGTTTAGGATTGTATATGGGGGGAAGGGGGGGGGGGTCGTTGGTTGGTGTTCGGTGGGCCGAACGGCCTGTTTCCATGCTGTATCTCGAAAGTCTAACGTTTAAATATACACATGTAGACACAAACACGGAGACACGCATGCACAAACACGCGCACACACACGCAGGCTCACACAGCCACCAACAACATCAACAACAACGAGACCAACAAAGGCTAGTGCATAATTACAACGTACTGAACTCCAAGGCTCCTCAGTTCAGCCACAGTTTGGCCTCCTGGTCCCGGCCTTAGGAGGGTGGTGCACTTTCATCTTCTGTGGGCCTCATTCACATCTGCTGTTCTGTGCTGCTTGGGATTTTGTAGCTTTATTTGAACTAAGCCTTGACTAATTGACTTCAAATTTCAGTAATCCTCAAACTCCAGAGAAGTACATAGGAAAAACTGAGCCTCTCCCATTCATGCAATAACCTTGAAAGTGTGTGGACTTTTAAACCCAATGAAGGAGCCCTCCAAGATGAAACTGCGACATTTCATGCAGATGTCGCAGTTTCATATTGGAGAGCTCCCTCCTTGGATTTAAAAGTTCACACTCTTCTATGCACATGCGATGCTGATAAACATTGGACTGCACTACTGTGACACAGATTGACAAACTATTATATATAATCATGATAGGAATAGATCGGGTAGATGCACAGAGTCTCTTGCCCACAGTAGGGGAATCGAGGACCAGAGGACATAGGTTTAAGGTGATGGGGGAAAGGAATCTGAGGGGTACCTTTTTCACACAAAGGGTGGTGGATGTCTGGAACAAGCTGCCAGAGGAGGTAGTTGAGGCAGAGACTATCCAAACATTTAAGTAACAGCTAGACAGGTAAATGGATAGGATAGGTTTGGACCAAACGCGGGCACATGTGACTTATGTAGTTGGGACATGTTGGCCGGTGTGGGCAAGTTGGCCGGTGAAGGGCAAGTTCAAATAAATATTGAGAAAATATATAGTAAATTAAATAATGCACCTTCTAATGAGAGTCAATGACCCCCCCCCCCCCCCCCACCCCAATCAAATGCACGGGGCTGCATTGGATCTGCCCCAGTAATGGATAGCGTGAAGCCAAGATGTTGGATATTACGGGCGGCACAGTGGCACAGCAGTAGAGTTGCTGCCTTACAGTGCTTACAACACCAGAGTCTCGGGTTCGATCCCTGCTACGGGTGCTGACTGTATGGATGTTCTCCCTGTGACCGCATGGGATTTCTCTGACATTTTCAGTTTCCTCCCACACTCCAAAGACAGTACAGGTTTGTAGATTAATTGGCTTGCTGTAAATGTTAAAATTGCCCCAGGTGTGTGTAGGATAGTGTTAATGTGCGGGGGTCGTCGGTCTGTGCGGACTCAGTGGGCCGAAGGGTCTGTTTCCGTGCTTTATCTCTAAACTAAACTAATCTAAACTAAGCTCATAGGTAAACAGAAATGCTGGAGAAACTCAGCGGGTAAGACAGCATCTATGGAGCGAAGGAATAGGTGACGTTTCGGGTCAAGACCCTTCTTCAGACTGAAATAAATTCAGACTGAAGTCTGAAGAAGGGTCTCGACCCGAAACTTCACCTATTCCTTCGCTCCATCAATGCTGCCTCACCCGCTGAGTTTCTCCAGCATTTTTGTCTACCTTCGATTTTTCCAGCATCTGCAGTTCTTTCTTAAACTAAGCTCATCCACCCTTTGGGTCACGACTTGTAAAATTCTCTGTTTGAATGATGAACGCAAGGGTGGAGTGAGATGTTATCTGTGCCGGCATCAAGTCAAGTCAAGTCAAGTTTATTGGTCACATACACATACGAGATGTGCAGTGAAATGTAAAGTGGCAATGCTCGTGGACTTTGTGCAAAAAACAAACAAACTACAAACAGAATGGAACAGAATCACATATTCTTTTACTTATTAAATATTGTGGGCGGAAGGAAAAAGGGAAAAAAAACAGCAATTTAAAAAAAACCCAGTAGAATGGTACAGTAAAGTTAGTCCCTGGTGAGATAGGAGTTTACAGTCCTAATGGCCTCTGGGAAGAAACTCCTTTTCAACCTCTCCGTTCTCACAGCATGGCAACGGAGGCGTTTTCCTGACAGTAGCAGCTGGAACAGTCCATTGCAGGGGTGGGAGGGGTCTCCCATGATCTTATTGGCTCTGGAGTTGCACTTCCTGATGTATAGTTCCTGCAGAGGGGCGAATGAAGTTCCATAGTGCATTCGGTCAAATGCACTACTCTCTGCAGAGCCTGCTTGTCCTGGGCAGAGCAATTCCCAAACCAGATTGTAATATTTCCGGGCAAGATGCTTTCCACAGCCGCTGAGTAGAAGCACTGGAGGATCCTCGGAGACACTCTGAATTTCCTCAATTGCCTGAGGTAGTAAAGGCACTGCCTTAGCCTTACTCACGAGTGCTGCAGCGTGTGATGTCCATGTCATATCCTCAGAGATGTGGACTCCCAGGTATTTAAAACAGCTCACCCTATCCACAGTATCCCCATTTATCCTCAATGGTGTGTACGTCCTCGGATGATGTGCCCTCCTAAAGTCCACGATCAGCTCCATAGATTTCATCTGACATATTCCTGATTTTTGCATTGGAATCAGAGGCATGGATATCCTTGACACCTTGAGATGTGCACAGAACCATGTTGGCACCCTTCTATGGGTTTGCTGGCTCGTCATCAGCATGTTCCTAATCAAAAATTATACTGCGCCCTCTGCTTCATAATTAAGCAGCATATGAAAACAAAGGAATTACGTTGAATCTTTCTGAGTGACTGATTAGTCCCCTGTTACATTAGTGTGTCCATCTGAGGGCTTTACTCTTTCAGACAGCTGACTGGTGGAGTTGATTTACTGTAACACAACCAGGTTCCAACTCTGGAGAAGCTGTTATCTGTGTCAAAGTAGAGAAATCATATTCCATCAATCAAAGGTTCAAAGGTTCAAAGGCCTGCTTATTGTCATGTGTACCAATTAAGGACAGTGAAACTCGAATTACCATTCAGCCATACTAAAAAAAAACAAGACACACAACTACATAAAAGTTAACATAAACATCCACCACCGTGGATCCCCCACATTCCTCACTGTGATGGAAGGCAATAAAGTCTAATCTTCCTCCTCTTATTCTCCTGTGGTCGGGGCAGTTGAACCATCCACAGTCAGGACGATCGAAGTTGCCGCAGCCGGTGATTAAAGCCCCCGAATCGGGGCAAACGAAGCTCCCGTGTCGGGGCGGTCGAAGCTACTGCGGCTTGGAGCTCCCGAATTCGGCCTCTAACCAGGGAACCCGAGCTCCACAATGTTAAAGTTTGCAGCCTGCAAACAAGTTGGAGCTCCCAAAGTCCATGTTAATAAATACAAGAGTCTCCTTACCTGATGCCAAAATAATTTAATTAATGCTGTTGGTACAACTCACATGGATATGAAGAACAAAATAGATAACTCTAACATAGAAAACAGAAAACAGAAAAATAGGTGCAGCCATTCAATATGATCATGGCTGATCATCTAAAATCAGTATCCCGTTCCTGTTTTTTTCCTATATCCCATGATTCCTTTAGCCCGAAGAGCTAAAATCTCTCTTGAAAATATCCAGTGAATTGGCCTCCACTGCCTTCTGTGCCAGAGAATTCCACAGATTCACAACTCTCTGGGTAAAAATGTTTTTCCTCATCTCAGTCCTAAATTGCCTTCGTATTCTTAAACGGTGAGCTCTGGTTCTGGACTCCCCCGACATTGGGAACATTTTTCCTGCATTTAGCCTGTTCAATCCTTTAACAATTTTATATGTTTCTATAAGATATCCTCTCATCCTTCTAAATTCCGGTGAATACTAGCCTAGTCGACCCATTCTTTCATCATTTGTCTGTCCCGCCATCCCGGGAATTTACCTGGTGATCCTACGTTGCACTCCCTCAACAGCGATAATGTCGTTTCTCAAATTAGGAGATCAAAATTGCACACAATACTCCAGTTGCTGTCTCACCAGGGCCCTACACAGCTGTAGTAGGACCTCCTTGCTCGTAAACTCAAATCCTCTCGCAACGAAGGCCAACATGCTTTCTTCATTTCCTGAGGTACCTGCATGCTATCTTTCAGTGACTGATGTACAAGCACACCCAAGTCTCGTTGCACATCCCCTTTTCCTAATCTGACACCATTCAGAAAATAATCCGTCCATGTTCTTGCCACCAAAGTGGATAACTTCACATTTATCCATATTATACTGCATCTGCCATGCATCTGCCCACTCACCCTATCTATCCAAGTCATCATAGCATCCACCTCGCAGCTCACACCGCCACTCAGCTTTGTGTCATCCCCAAACTTAGAGATGCCACATTTAATTCCCTTGTGGAATAACTATGCCTAGCAAATAAATAGTGTATACGGGCAAGGAATGGAACAAATTGTCATCAAACAAGAAACAAAGAGTCAGCTGATACCCTAAAGTGATTGCCTTGAGGGTAAACAGTTTTCATGAGAAACACGTCATTTTCTAAGATTACACTCATGAAAAATGCTTTATTAGAATAATGCCTGAAAAAAATGTGAAATGGGACAGATAGCTTTACTTGAACCTCGATCAACTATCGGAGAAAACATTGAGCTGCCTGCTCAGATGCAAGCAGTATTAAAGGATTTTGGGGGGTGATTAGTCTGTGAACAATGTAAAAGCGAACTTTTACCGCCAGCTGCAATGAACATTGGTGTACAAGTACAGTCTTATTGCATCTGCAACACAATAAATTACCAATTGACATAACAATCAATGTAGAGCACACCTTTCAGTCATGAGAACCCCATCCCAAGATCATCAAGAAAAAGTCACCGTCAGTCTTAGATGCTTACAGGTTGCCTCGAGCGCTTATATTGTAATTATAATTTACCTTCACTGAATTTTACATGCAAGCAATCTTTAGCAAACTATGGAATCCTTCCAGCGTCTTATCAAAGTTTATCTGAATGGAGGTTTGAAACATATCCAGAAATCATCACGTGTACTTTCAGACTTCTTGTTGATGGAACATCATCTTTATTTGACCGAGAAAGATTTGCTAGATTATTCAGATTATTCGGACGCCATCAGAATTAAAGAGCTCATCAAGAAGGCTGGCTCCGTCCTAGGGGTGCAGTTGTATTCCTGATTTTTGCTCTGCGCCAAAGAGGCATGGATATCGTTGACACCTCGAGATGTGCACAGAATCATGGTGGCACCCTTCTATGGGTTTGCTTGTTCATCATCAGCATGTTCCGAATCAAAAATTATACTGCGCCCTCTGCTTTATAATTAAGCAGCACATGAAAACAAAGGAAATATGTTGAATCTTTCTGAGTCACTGATTAGTCCCCTGCTACATTAGTGTGTCCATCTGAGGGCTTTACTCTTTCAGATAGCTGACTGATGGAGCTGACTTACTGCAACACATCCAGGTTCCAACTCTGAAGAAGCTGTTATCTGTGTCAAAGTAAAGAACTCATATTCCTCTTCCCATGCCTGCAACCAAAGGTTCAAAGGTCTGTTTATTGTCATGTGCACCAATTAAGGTACAGTGAAACTCGAATTACCATACAGACATACTATAAAAAAGCAACAAGACACACAACTACATAAAAGATAACATAAACATCCATCACAGTGGATTCCCCACATTCTTCACTGTGATGGAAGGCAATAAATTCTAAACTTCTTCCTCAGATTCTCCCGCGGTCAGGGCAGTCGAACCATCCGCAGCGGGGGAAATCGGAGCTCCCGCAGCCATGATCCAAGTCCCCACATCGGAGAGATCGAAGCTCCCTCATCGGGGCGTTGAAGCTCCTGTGGCTTGGAGCTCCCAAAGTCGGTCTCTGACCAGGGACAGCGAGCTCCACGATGTTAAAGTATGCAGGCTCCTGCGGTTGGAGCTCCGAGGTCGCTCTCCGACAGGGATCGCAAGCTCCACGATGGTAAGTCCGCAGGCTCGAGCGGTTGGAGCTCCCGAAGCCATGTTAATAAATACAGGAGTCTCCCTACCTGATGCCAAAAGAATGTAATTAATGCTGTTGCTACAACTCACATGGATATGAAGAAAAAAATAGATAACTGTTTCATAGAAAACATAGAAAAATAGGGGCAGCCATTCAATATGATCATGGTTGATCATCCAGTATCCTGTTCCTGCTTTTCCCCCATATCCCTTGATTCCTTTAGCCCTAAGAGTTAAATCTAACTCTCTATTGAAAATATCCAGTGAATTGGCCTCCACTGCCTTCCGTGCCAGAGAATTCCACAGATTCACAACTCTCCGGGTAAAAATGGTTTATCTCATCTCAGTTATAAATGGTCTACCCCGTATTCTTAAACTGTGACTCCTGGTTCTGGTTCCCAAACATCGGGAACATTTTTCCTGCATCTAGCCTGTCCAATCCTTTAACAATTTTATATGTTTTTATAAGATACCCTCTCATCCTTCTAAATTCCGGTGAATACTAGCCCAGTCGACCCATTCTTTCATCATTTGTCAGTCCCGCCATCCCGGGAATTAGCCTGATGAACCTACGTTGCACTCACTCAACAGCGATAATGTCCATTCTCAAATTAGGAGACCAAAACTTACTTGCATGCTTACTTTTAGTGACTGATGTACAAGCACACCCAAGCCTCGTTGAACCTCCCCTTTTCCTAATTTGATACTATTCAGATAATAATCTGTCTTCATGTTCTTGCCACCAAGGTGGATAACCTCACATTTATCCACATTATACTGCATCTGCCATGCATCTGCTCACTCATCCAATCTATCCAGGTCACCCTGTAGCCTTGTAGCATCTTCCTCGCAGCTTACACTGCCACCCAGCTTTGTGCCATCTGCAAACTTGGAGATGTCACATTTAATTCCCTCATGGAATAACTTAGTCCAGCAAAGAAATAGTGCCTACAGGGAAGGAATGGAACAAATAGACATCAAACAAGAAACAAAGAGTCAGCTGATACCCTAAATCTCCCGGGAATCTCCGGGAACCGCACGGAAACCTTGGGTGGGGTGCAAAGTCTCCAGAGGTTTCCGTTCAGGTTTCCTAAGTGGGACAGGGGCATAAGGAGCAGAACGTCAAGGTTTTGCACCAGCTTCTTCCCACGAGCCATCAGACTCTTGAAATCCATGTGATGGGCCAACCACCATTATCTATTTTATCTTTTTATCCATTTTATCTTTTTATCCATTTTATCCATTTTATCCATTTTATCCTTCTGTTTATTTTTGTGTTGAACGGGGAGCCAACTGCAACGGAATTTCGTTTAGAATTGCATATATCGATGGATTTCTAAATGACAATAAAGTTTGATTGATTGATTGATTGATTGACTGCGGTTGTTATGGGAGATTTCAACATGCAGGTAGACTGAGAAAATCAGGTTGGTACTGGACCCCAAGAAAGGGAGTTTGTGGAGTGCCTCCGTGATGGATTCTTAGAGCAGCTTGTATTGGAGCCTACCAGGGAGAAGGCAATTCTGGATTTAGTGTTGTGTAATGAACCGGATTTGATAAGGGAACTTGATGTTCAGGAGCCATTAGGAGGTAGTGACCATAATATGGTACGTTTTAATCTACAATTTGAGAAGGAGAAGGGTAAATCAGAGGTGTCAGTGTTATAGTTGAACAAAGGGGACTATGGAGCCATGAGGGAGGAGCTCACCAAAGTTGACTGGAAAGATACCCTTGCAGGAATGACAGTGGAACAACAATGGCAGGTATTTCTGAGAATAATACCGAAGGTGCAGGATCAGTTCATTCTAAAGAGGAAGAAAGATTCCAAGGGGAGTAGAGGGGCGACAGTGGCTGACAAGGGAAGTCAGGGACTGTATAAAAATAAACGAGAAGAAGTACAACGTAGCAAAGATGAGCAGGAAGCAAGAGCATTGGGTAAAAGAAGAAACTAAAAAGGCAATACGGGGAGAAAAGGTACAAAGGTAAGCAAGCCAAGAATATAAAGGAGGATAGTCAAACTTCTCTAGGTATGTGAAGAGGAAAAAATTAGTTAAGACCAAAGTTGGACCCTTGAAGACTGAAAAAGGTGAATTTATTATGGGGAACGGCAGATGGCAGATGAGTTGAACAGGTACTTTGGATCCGTCTACACTAAGGAGGACACAAACAATCTTCCTGATGTACTAGTGGCCAGAGGATCTGGGGTGACGGAGGAACTGAAGGAAATCCACATTAGGTAGGAAATGGTGTTGAGTAGACTGATGTGGCTGAAGGCTGATAATTCCCCAGGGCCAGATGGTCTGCATCCCAGGGTACTTAAGGAAGTGGCTCTAGAAATCGTGGATGCATTGGTGATCATATTCCAATGTTCTATAGATTCAGGATCAGTTCCTGTGGATTAGAGGGTAGCTAATGTTATCCCACTTTTTTAGAAAGGCGGGAGAGAGAAAACAGGGAATTATAGACCAGTTAGCCTGACATTGGTGTGGGGAAGATACTGGAATCAATCATAAAAGATGAAAAAGCTGAAATAGCGGCACATTTGGATAGCAGTAACAGGGTCGGTCCGAGTCAGCATGGATTTATGAAGGGGAAATCATGCTTGATTAATCTTCTGGAATTTTTTGAGGATATAACTTGGAAAATGGACAAGGGAGAGCCAGTGGATGTAGTGTGTCTGGACTTACAGAGAGCATTTGATAAGGTCCCACATAGGAGCTTAGTGGGCAAAATTAGGGCACATGGTATTGGGGGTAGAGTGCGGACTTGGATAGAAAATTGGTTGGCAGAAAGGAAACAAAGAGTAGGATTAACGGGTCCCTTTCAGAATGGCAGGCAGTGACTAGTGGGGTACCGCAAGGCTCAGTGCTGGGACCACATCTATTTACAATATACATCAATGTTTTGGATGAAGGGATTCAAAGTAATAGTAGCAAATTTGCAGATGACACAAAGCTGGGTGGCAACGTGAACTGTGAGGAGGATGCTTTGAGGATGCAACGTGAATTGCACAGGTTGGGTGAGTGGGCAGATGGAAACATAAAAACATAGAAACATAGAAAATAGGTGCATGAGTAGGCTATTCGGCCCTTCGAACCAGCACCGCCATTCAATGTGATCATGGCTGATCGTCCCCTATCAATAACCCATGCCTGCCTTCTCCCCATATCCCTTGACCACTAGCTCCTAGAGCTCTATCTAACTCTCTCTTAAATCCATCCAGTGGCAGGGAATTCCATAAATTCACAACTTTTTTTTTCTCACCTTGGTCTTAAATGACCTCCCCTTTATTCTAAGACTGTGGCCCCTGGTTCTGGACTCGCCCAACATTGGGAACATTTTTCCTGCATCTAGCTTGTCCAGTTCTTTTATAATTTTATATGTTTCTATAAGATATCCCCTCATCCTTCTAAACTCCAGTGAATACAAGCCTAGTCTTTTCAATCTTTCCTCATATGACAGTCCCGCCATCCCAGGGATCAATCTCGTGAACCTACACTGCACTGCTTCAATCACAAAGATGTCCTTCCTCAAATTAGGAGATCGAAACTTTACACAATACTCCAAATGTGGTCTTACCAGAGCCTTATACAACTGCAGAAGAACCTCTTTACTCCCATACTGAAATCCTCTTGTTATGAAGGCCAACATCCCATTAGCTTTCTTCACTGCCTGCTGCACCTGTAAGCCAACTTTCAGTGACCGGTGTACAAGGGCGCCCAGGTCTCGCTGCACCTCCCCCTTACCTAACCTAACCCCATTAAGATAATAATCTGCCCCCTTGTTTTTGCCGCAAAAGTGGATAACCTCACATTTATCTATATTATACTTCATCTGCCACGCATCTGCCCACTCACTCAACCTGTCCAGGTCATCCTGCAACCTCCAATACCATGTGCTCTTATTTTAGTCACCAGTCTCCCGTGCGGGACCTTATCAAAGGCTTTCTGAAAGTCTAGATACACGACATCCGCTGGCACCCCTTCATCCATTTTACTTGTCACATCCTCAAAAAATTCCAGAAGATTAGTCAAGCATGATTTCCCTTTCATAAATTCATGTTGACGTGGACTAATCCTTTTACTGCTATCCAAATGCCCCATTATTACCTCTTTAATAATTGACTCCAGCATCTTTTCCACCACCGGTCAGGCTAACTGCTCTGTAATAGTAAGATTAAACGAGAACTTACCAGTTTGAAGTTTGATCGTTATTTTATGAGGAGTAACGTTGAGGGAATATGTGAAGAACCCCGCCAGGACGCATGCGTGTCATTCTTCAAAGCAGCGGTGTGAAATCACAGATAACTGTAATGACTAAACATAGTAAGATTAGAGAAGAGATACCAGTTGAGTATATGATCATGGGTGGGAGCGGAGGGCACGTATTCCCTCAACGTTACTCCTCATAAAATAACGATCAAACTTCAAACTGGTAAGTTCTCGTTTAATCTTACTATTTTACTTCGGAGTCACGTGAGTGACTACGTGAAGATTTTAAAGCTCTGTGATTTCATGCTATGGAAACGAGTCCATGCATCACATCCGCCTTGATTATGGGGAGAATAGAGTTAACATCATTAGACATCAATACGATATTGAAACCCAACGATAAATATATTAACACCAATTATTGCCCCTATTTATGGGGTAAATTATATTACAGAACTAAAATTTGTTTCTGCAAATGTTCCAGGTTCAATGACTGGTTTGTTATAAAGTCATTGGAAAGTTTCCTCCGTTGACCATCCTGCTGTCTTGAGGATTTGGTCCATAGGAACGTCCAACTTCATAGCTACCGATGTAGCTGCAGCCCTGGTGGAGTGAGATTTAAAAATGCTAGTGTCTACTCCAGCCTTTATTAGGACCTGTTTTAGCCATCTAGAGATGGTCTGGACTGTCACTGTTTTGAGTGGCTGTTTGTAGCTGATTAAAGTGACATTCCTTTCCCTCTGATGAGCTTAGTATACTCCATATACAATAGTAAGTGTGTTACAATACAGAGACGGCCATCTGTCGGGTAGGCCCTGAATTCTGTTTTTAGGCCTGCTGCCCCTGTCTGTTCTGTTTGACTATTTCATTGATGTGAAAGGTTAAATTTCCAGATGAAATAATCATGTTGTCCAGCCTTAGTTTCTGTAGTGACTGGACCCTTTGTGCCGTGACCAAGGCCATCAGCATGACTGTTTGCATTGTCAGTTTCTGTAGGGACAGAGCTGTAGCTGGAGACCAGTTTCTTAACATGGTCAGTACAATGCTCACATCCCATATTTGGGAGTACCTGGTTCTTGGGGGATTAACATTAAAATGCCCCTCATGAGTTTGGTACCAGGATGTGTCCCAACAGAATGCCGCTCTGTTCCTTGCCACAGGTATGTTGACAGAGCACTTCTGGCGCAGTTGATGGCACTATGACTGAGCCTCTCATCGTAATGGAGGCTTGCCAGGAATTCCAGAACAGACGGGATGTTCATAGATCTGTGGGTGATGTTTATTGTTGTGACAGTACTTCCCATTTCTTGAAGACACTAAGTACTGTTTTTTTGGTGGACTGTCTGTGGGCCGCTGAAATAATATCCACTGTTCGGTCCGTCAGTCCCAGGTGTAGTAGAGGTGCTTTCAACTCTATAAATTAATAGGTTTATATAATTATGACATGGGTAACTACCCCTTGTTGCGGGAAGAACCAGTAAATTAGGTCTATGATGGATGGTGATGCATGGTTCTAAAACCATGTCGTGTATCACCGGGACCCATGGTTGAGTAGGTCAATCGGGTACTATCAAAATACCAGACGCGGAGTCTACTGTATATTCCTAAATACCCGACTGATGAGGCAGAAGGAGGGAATGCATAAATAAATCCCCCAATGCAGCGAAAATGCATCTGTAGCCACTTCCCCAGGTTCTGGTTCCTATGAACATAATTCGATAACTGGTGAGAGCATGGATGCGAATAGGTCGATATCTGGTGTTCCATACCATGCTGTAATATCAGCAATACATTTTTTATCCAACATCCATTCAGTGTTTTCATAGAATTAGCGTGACCTGTTGTCTGCCACTAAAGTCAGTTTACCTGGTAAGTTGGTAGCTGATATCCAAATATCTCTCTGGATACACTATTGCCAAATTGTGTTGGCCAGATTGTCACATGATGTCGATATGGTTGATATATGCTACCACGGTGGTGTTGTCAATTAGTAGTCTAACATACTGGTGATATAACCCAGAACAATATGACTTAAAGCCATGGAATGCACTCAACATTCCCAGGTAGTTTATGCCCAGTGTTTGTAATAATGATGCCTCCTGTGCATTCCATCTCCCCCACAGCTGGAGATGGAATTGGTAGCATCCCATCCAAGTGCACTGGCATCAGTATGTAGTTCCATAGACGGGTAGCTGTAAATGTTTGGATCGGAACAATGCCTAATGTTATGTTTCCACCATTTTAGTTCCATTGTGGCCTCTGTTGGTAGCTTCATTGGTCTGTCAGAATGACCCCCATAATTTTTGAGTGCATGTTTGCGCTCTGTAATTTGATAATGTAAAGGTCCGATTTATGTGGCTGGAAACGCAGCCACTATAATGCCAATTATTCTTGCTACCAGTCTGATGGATGGTTTAGTTTAGCTGCAAGCCTCCATTAAGGCTGTAACCTTTTCTTTCGGCAAAGTCACTGACATGTGAACTGTGTTAGGGGTGAACCGCAGATGATACGATGCTTGCCATGTAGTAACCTAGGATCAATTGCTTAGCAGTAACAAAGGTTCCCATCTAGTAATGAATATAAAGTACGAAAGTATTCAAAATTAGTCAAAATCTATGATGATGTGGCAACCACCATCTATTTTATGATAAAGATTTTGGACACAAATTCCTGTGATTCGTGTTGGATATCCTCCATTACTCCTTTTTTATATGGGCACTGTAGTTCAGTGTGCACTTTTGATTTTTACTTTGCCTGTAAGCACGAACATTCAGTTCGGTACATGCTGAACTGGAGGATTATGTTTTGTATAAATTCTATGGTATTACCCTATACTTCTGAAAATATGTGTCGGTAGTTAATTTATTCTATGCATCCAGATAGAACTGTAATCTCCCACCAACCTCGTAAGGAACCAGACCCACCTTCCTCCATGGTTACTATTAGTAGGTTTGTTACTTTTTCGGCATCCTCCGTGGACGTTGAGGTGCCGGTGTCTGGATCTGTAGTTGGGTCGGTGTTGAGGGTTAGCGCATTCCCCAGGAAGTAGTTTTAGACGTTGCTTTAATGAGCCCCAGGGTTTTCCCTCTATTTCAAGTCCTTTCACCTGTTTTGATAAGTTGCCTCCAAATGTTAATATTGGTGGTTTGGAGGTTCCAGGTTTGCATAGGCCTGCAAATTAGGGTCTAAAGCCGGTTGGATGGTACTTCTTCCTAATGCTGTTTGCTCGTATTGGTAGTTGCAAAATAAGGCCAGTGCATCCTGATGATCTTGTGTCATGTCTTTTTTGTTTATTGTGCGGGCGAAACCCGTAATTCCCGCTGTTAGGACTTTCAGAACTTTCTTTTGTTTCAAGTCCCTGCCCTGCCATGTTTTCAAATACACTGGTTGATACTGGGAACATTCAGTGTTTTGCAGTTCCCTGATGGTAAGTGTCTTCCAATAGGTTTTCTGCACCCCATGTGCACTAGGGGTATGTTCTGCACCCCTCTTCAGGTTCAGCCCAGAATTGACCCCCTATACTCCCCTCTGATGAGGGAGAAACACTGTGCAGCCCTACAAGAGGTAGTGCTGTAGGACTTACTAGCTGCCCCCTGTGACTAGTCTCCATCTCCCGGAGCCTGCCACTTACCTGCTCCAACAGCCGCTCCAGCTGGCTCCGATGCTCTCGGGCACCCAACCTGCTCCAATGCACATGGTCACTGGCCGTTGCGGCTGCTCCTGAAGCCGCTACTCCTGAGGCCATTGCTTCTCCAGTTCCTGCAGCCGCTCCACCCGGCTCCAATCCTCACGGGCACTGGCCGTCGAGGCTGCTCCTGAAGCCGTTCCTACTCCAGCTCCTGCAGTCAGCCCAGGATTGACCCTCCGTGCTCCCCTCTGATGAGGGAGAAACACTGTGCAGCCCTACAAGAGGTACTGCTGTGGGGCTTACTAACTGCCCACTGTGGCTAGCCTCCATCTCCCGGAGCCTGCCACTTTGGAGTATTTCCTCCAGCAGCCGCTCCAACTGGCTCTGCCACTCGCGGCTGCTGCTGATCCTGCAGCCGCTCCAACCGGCTCCAATGCTCACGGGCACTGGCTGTCGTGGCTGCTTGAAGCTGCTCCTCCTGCAGCCGCTCCAACCGGCTCCAATGCTCATGGGCACTGGCCGTCGCGGCTGCTTGAAGCTGCTCCTCCTGCAGCCGCTCCAACCGGCTCCAATGCTCACGGGCACTGGCCGTCGCGGCTGCTTTGTTCCCCGCTCCCAGCCGTTCCAACTGGCTCCAATGCGCATGGGCACTGGCCACTCGCGGCTGCTCCTAAAGCCGCTCCAACCGGCCCCAATGCGTACGGGCACTGGCCGCTCGCGGCTATTCAGAGTTGGACTCATTGGAGTCAACGACTCTGTCAGTTTTTGCTTCGCTCTCCCGCCCGGCTTGGCCGGTGCGGGAGCGAAGTCGGGAGCGAAGTCGGGCACAGCTGTTCCCATTACGGGAGATTGGCGTGCCGTTGGCTGCTGCTGCCGGCTGCCCGCAACTCCGCGGTTCTCCCCCACCAGCTTTTCCGCAGCCTTCGTGGATCTGGTCCATTTCTCCACCTGTAAGGTAAGTGGAAGGAACGCAGAGTCTCCTTACCTGCTGTTCCCGACTTTCAATTTCTGGAACGCAGAGTCTCCTTACCTGCTGTTCCCGGCTTTCAATTTTTGCCGCTAAGGGGAACGTCGTTTCCCCCTGCTGTGACTCGTTGCAATGCGTGTAGCGATATGACACGCTTGCGTCCTGGCGGGGTTCTTCACGTAGTCACTCACGTGACTCCAAAGTAAAATTCACAGTTTTCTCTCTCGCTCCTTTCTTGAAAAGTGGGGTAAGATTAGCTATCCTCCAATCCACAGGAACTGATCCTGAATCTATTGAACATTGGAAAATTATCACCAATGCATTCACTATTTCTAGAGCCACCTCCCTGAGGACCCTGGGATGCAGACCATCAGGTCCAGGGGATTTATCATCCTTCAGTCCCATTAGCCTACCCAATACTATTTCTCGCCTAATGAAAATTCCTTTCAGTTCCTCTACCCCCTTAGATCCTCTGTCCTCCAGTACATCTGGGAGATTGTTTGCGTCTTCCTTAGTGAAGACAGATCCGAAGTACCTATTCAACTCTTCTGCCATTTCCTTGTTGCCCATAATAATTTCACCCGTGTATGTCTTCAAGGGACCCACATTTGACTTTGCTTCTCTTTTTCCTTTAACATATCTAAAGAAGCTTTTACTGTCCTTCTTTATATTCCTGCATGGCAGATGCCATTTAATGTGGGTAAATGTGAGGTTATCCACTTTGGTCGCAAAAACAGGAAGGCAGATTATTATCTAAATGGTGTCAAGTTGGGAAAAGGGGAAGTACAATGGGATCTGGGGGTCCTTGTTCATCAATCAATGAAAGTAAGCATGCAGGTTTAACCGGCAATGAAGAAATCGAATGGCATTTTGGCCTTCAAAACACGAGGAGTTGAGTATAGGAACAAAGAGGTCATTCTGCAGTTGTACAGGGCCCTAGAGAGACCGCACCTGGAGTATTGTGTGCAGTTTTGGTCCCCTAATTTGAGGAAGGACATTCTTGCTTTTGAGGGAATGCAGCCTAGGTTTACAAGGTTAATTCCCGGGATGATGGGACTGTCATATGCTGAGAGAATGGAGCGGCTGGGCTTGTACACTCTGGAATTTAGAAGGATAGGAAGGGATCTTATTGAAACATATAAGATTATTAAGGGTTTGGACAAGCTAGAGGCAGGAAACATGTTCCCGATGTTGGGGGAGACCAGAACCATGGGCCACAGTTTAAGAATAAGGGGTAAGCCATTTAGAACGGAGAGGAGGAAACATTTTTTCACACAGAGAGTTTGTGAGTCTGTGGAATTCTCTGCCTCAGGGGGTGGGGGCCATATGGGGACAAGGCAGGAACAGGGTACTGATTGTGGATGATCAGCCATGATCACATTTAATGGCGGTGCTGGATCAAAGGGCTGCACTATCTGCACCTATTGTCTATTTTCAAAAGTAATTGCCTTGAGGGTAACAATTTTCATAAGAAACTCGAGTCATTTTCTAAGATTACACTCATGAAAAATGCTTTATTAGAATAATGCATGAAAAAAATGTGAAATGGGACAGATAGCTTTACTTGGACCTCGATCAACTATCAGAGAAAACATTTCAGCTGCCTGCTCAGATGCAAGCAGTTTAAAGGAGTTTGGGGAGTGATTAGTCTGTGAACAGTCCAAAGGCAAACTTTTACCGCCAGCAGCAATGAATGTTGGAGTATAAGTACAGTCTTATTGCATCTGCAACACAATAAATTACCAATTGACGTACCAATCAATGTAGAACACATCTTTCATTCAAACGATCCCCATCCCAAGATAATCAAGAAAAAGTCACTGTCAGTCTTAGATGCCCACAGGTTGCCTTTAGTGCTTATATTGTAATTATAATTTACCTTCACTGAATTTTTTATACAAGCAATCTTTAACGAACTTTGGAATCCTTTCAGACTTCTTGTTAATGGAACATCATCTTTATTTGACCGAGAAAGACGTGCTGGATTATTCAGATTATTCGGACGGCAACAGAATTAAAGAGCTCATCAGGAAGCCTGGCTCCGTCCTGGGGGTGGAGTTGTATTCAACGGCGATGGTTTTGGAGGAGAAGATGCTCCTCAATCTATGGAGCATCTTGGACAATACAACTCACCCCCTCCATGACACACTGGTCAACCTGAGGAGCACCTTCAGCATTAGAACCCCCACCCCCCCCCCCCCCCCCCCACCCCCTCCCCCCACCCGTCCCTAATCTTTGCACATCTTCAATCCTGAACTTTCCACTCGTCATGTTAATTTCATGTTTCATGTATCTTGTTGTGTTTTATGATTGTTGACAGACCAATTTCCGTCCTGGGATATCGTATCGCATTGTATCGTATATCTGGTTAGCAGTTTTGTTGTCTGGCCCTGACAATATTCAGATTCAGATTCAGATTCAGATTCAGATTCAGATTCAATTTTAATTGTCATTAGTCAGTGTACAGTACAGAGACAACGAAATGCATTTAGCATCTCCCTGGAAGAGCGACATAGCAAATGATTTGAATAAATAATAATAAGTGATAATAAGTGTCCGGGGGGTGGGGGGGTGATTGGCAGTCACCGAGGTACGTTGTTGAGTAGAGTGACAGCCGCCGGGAAGAAGCTGTTCCTGGACCTGCTGGTTCGGCAACGGAGAGACCTGTAGCGCCTCCCGGATGGTAGGAGGGTAAACAGTCCATGGTTGGGGTGAGAGCAGTCCTTGGCGATGCTGAGCGCCCTCCGCAGACAACGCTTGCTTTGGACAGACTCAATGGAGGGGAGCGAGGAACCGGTGATGCGTTGGGCAATTTTCACCACCCTCTGCAATGCCTTCCGGTCGGAGACAGAGCAGTTGCCATACCATACTGTGATGCAGTTGGTAAGGATGCTCTCGATGGTGCAGCGGTAGAAGTTCACCAGGATCTGAGGAGACAGATGGACCTTCTTCAGTCTCCTCAGGAAGAAGAGACGCTGGTGAGCCTTCTTGATCAGAGTTGAGGTATTGTGGGTCCAAGAGAGGTCATCGGAGATGTTGACTCCCAGGAACCTGAAGCTAGAAACACGTTCCACCTCCGTCCCGTTAATGTGGATGGGGGTGTGCGTGCCGCCCCTGGACTTCCTGAAGTCTACAATGAGCTCCTTGGTCTTCTTGGAGTTAAGGGCCAGGTTGTTGTCAGCGCACCATGCTGCTAAGTGCTGGACCTCCTCCCTGTAGGCCGACTCATCGTTGTTGCTGATGAGGCCAATCACCGTTGTATCATCTGCATACTTGATGATGGTGTTAGTATCATGTACAGGTGTGCAGTCATAGGTGAAGAGGGAGTAGAGGAGGGGGCTCAGCACACAGCCCTGTGGAACGCCGGTGTTCAGGGTGAGGGTTGAAGAGGTGTGCTTGTCTAACCTAACAGACTGGGGTCTGTTGGTTAGAAAGTCCAGTATCCAGTTGCAGAGGGAGGGGTCGATGCCCAGGTTACCGAGTTTGGTGATCAGTTTTGATGGTATAATGGTGTTGAATGCTGAGCTGTAATCGATGAACAGCATTCTTACGTAAGTGTCTCTGTTGTCGAGGTGGGAGAGGGCGGAGTGAAGTGCCGTTGAGATGGCATCCTCCGTACTCCTGTTCTTGCGGTAGGCAAACTGATAGGGATCCAGTGTGGGGGGTAGGCAGCTTTTGAGGTGTGCCAGGACCAGCCTCTCGAAGCACTTGGTGATGATGGGGGTAAGTGCAACTGGGCGGAAGTCGTTGAGGCTTGCCGCAGTGGAGTGTTTTGGCACTGGCACGATGGAGGTGGTTTTAAGGCACGTGGGGACAACTGCTTGGGCAAGTGACAGGTTGAAGATGTCAGTCCAGACGTCTGTCAGCTGCGCAGCACAGGCCCTGAGCACGCGCCCGGGGATGCTGTCAGGGACAGCAGCTTTACGTGCATTAGTCCTACTCAGTGCCACATACACGTCGTAGGGGGTGAGTGTGAGTGGTTGGTGATCGGCAGGTAGCACAGCCTTGATGGCTGTCTCTAGATTGTCCCTGTCGAAGCGGCCATAGAAGTGGTTAAGCTCCTCAAGGAAGGAGGCGTCGCTGGATGTGGGGGTGGTGTTGGAGGGTCTGTAGTCCGTGATGGCCTGGATGCCTTGCCACATGCGTCGGGGGTCGGAGTTGTTGTTGAAGTGCTCCTCAATCCTGAGTTTATGGCAGTGCTTGGCCTTCTTGATGCCCCTCTTCAGGTTAGCCCTGGCTGAACTGTAGGCTCGAGCATCGCCTGACCTGAAAGCGGTGTCCCGTGCTTTCAGCAGTAGCCTGACCTCGCTACACTTGAAGCACTGAACATAGATATAGACTCATCAACAGACATGCTCTATGGCTTCTTTGGGAGAATTTGGGACGAGGAAAAGACACTCACAGAATGGGCAGAGGGATACATTGTGAAACTGCCAAATAAAGGTAACCTAAGAAAATGTGACAACTACCGAGTTATCACCCTACTTTCTGTAGCTAATAAAATTCTCACGTAGGTCATCCTCATCTGCCTTCAGGAAGCTTGAGACAAGAGGCTACAAGACCAGCAAGCAGGATTCATGCACAGACCTGATAGCAACATTATACATCATCATTGAGTAGTCTATTGAATGGAACACATCCCTGTGCATCAACTTCATCGACTTTGAGAAAGCGTTTGACAGCTTAGACAAGACAACACTATGGTGCCTAATGGACCACTATGGAATTCCCACCTAGATCATAAACTTAATCAAGAACTCGTATGATGGAACCTCATGCAAAGTTATGCATGCAGGCCAGCTCTTTCAGAGCTTTACTGTCAGGGCGTCAAGCAGGGATGTCTATTGTCACCATTCCTGTTCCTCCTGGCTATTGACTGGATTATGATGGGAACAACTGAAGGGAAACTAAATGGAATTCAGTGGACAATGTGGAAGCAGCTAGATGATTCTGACTGCAGACGACATGGCTTTTCTTTCACACACACAAATACAAATGCAGGAGAAGATGGACAGACTCTCACAAGCTGCAACAAAACTTGGTCTTACACCCAATACAGCAAAGACACAGGTGATGAGGACCCACTCCAAAATCGGCAACCCTATCCTTATGCACAGCACTGCTCTAGAGGAGGTAGAAACATTCACATACCTAGGCAGTGTTGTGGACATCACCGGAGGGGCAGAGGCAGACATAAAAAGTAGGGTGGTGTTTAACATGCTCAGGAAGATCGGGGGCTCAAAACACATCTCAATCAACATCAAAATACGCATATTTAACTCAAATGTGAAACAGGTGATGCTGTATGGATCAGAGACATGGAAAACAACAAAACACACAACAAACATTCATTAACACCTGCCTTAGGAGAATACTTAACATCTGGTGGAGATACAAAGTAAGCAATGTGGACCTGGGGAAAAAAACAAACCAGGAGCCCACTGACTTACAAATTCGAAGGAGAAAATGTAGTTGGATTGGACACACCCTGAGGAAACCTGCCACAAACATCACCTGGCAAGCCCTGAAATGGAAACCCCCAAGGAAAAAGGAAAAGAGGTCACCCCATGAGAATGTCTGAGAGTGGGCTCAACTGGGGAGATCTCAAAAGAACTGCCAACAACTGAGGGAGGTGGATGACATTTGTCAATGGCCTATGCTCCTTAAAGGAGCAAAGGGCTTAAGAAGAAGAAGTTTTGTTGTCGCCATCCATTGCCTCTGCATTCCAATTTGAAAATATGAAATATACTGCAGGTTCGCAGTAGGTGCCTCTGTATTTAGCAACAATTCCAAGGAATATTCCTTGTCATACTAAAGCAAGCGGTTGGATAAACTTTATATCTGATATCTCTGTCTTAAACCATCCATGGATGATATACTGTATCTAATAATATTCCTTTCATTTGAATGGGGTCACTAATTCTCACTAAAAAAAAGGAAACTGGATGTTTGTTTTATATATCATATCATATCCTTGTCTATACTTGTAATACTCTGATCTTGGATGTGTATTTATTTGTATGATGTCCGTGTGTGTTTCACATCTCCTCGAAAAAACGACGCGCTAACGGTGACATTTTTACACATTCCGAATAGAGATTTACGCCATGATGTAAAAAATTGCCTTATCTGAAAAATTCACGCATTAGTTCTCAAATTATTTATGAAAATGTTCACAAATCTCAAATAACTTAGAAAATAAACGAGATGGTCACGCTGATGACGTCACAATGGATCTGACTACCTGCCTCTGCTCATGCTGCGAGTGACATCACCCCTGTTATGTCTTCTGTACTTCTTGGCTTCTTAACTTTTATTTCTTTAAATTTGTCACTTAGCATTTTTAAACTGCTGCTCAGGTCGTGCTGCGCGCTCTGCTGGGCACGGGTGAGAGTGCGAGGTAGCGTGATGGGAAGGTGGCCCTGGAACCCATTACTCCTTCTGTGAGAGGCCGTCTATGGAGACCTATGATTCCTCCATTGATCGGAGGGACTCGGGGAATCGTGATGCCTTTTCCTCGCTGGTGATCCCGATCCCAGCTGGCGATCTCTGGCCATCACGGGAGACGACCTCCTCTCCGTCTCCCCCGCCCGATCGTCTGTCATGCGAGTGGGTGGGCTTCCCCTCGCAGAAGCCACGATCGGCTGGCCCTCTGCTGCATGGAGAGTGGTCCTGCCCGCTCAGCATCCGCACACCTGGTGGGGAGGCTGCTGCCGCAGGCCAACCCTGGCTCGACGCCTGCCCTCGGCCTCCATCAAGTCCACATCCGCCCGCAGCCTCCCTCAGGTCGACGATCACCCGCCACCTCGCTCGGGGTCCTCGGCTCGACGCCCGCCCGCAGCCTCGCTCGGACCCAGTGCCTGGGGAGGCTGCTGCTCTATGACCTGGGTAGTTGCTGCCCTCTACCCCCTCCTCCTCCCTCTCTACCCCTCCCTCTCCCTCTCTAACCCCTCCCCCTCCCTCTGTACCCCCTCCCCCTTCCTCTACCACCTCCCCCTTGCACTCCCTCTCTACCCCTCCCTCTCTACTTCCCTATCAACTGCTCCCTCTCTACCCCGTCCCTCTTTGCCCTCTCCCTCTCTGCCCCTTCCCTTTCTACCACCCCTCTCTTTCTGCTCCCCCTCCCTTTCTGACCCGATCCCTCTCTGCCCCCCTTCTCAGCCCCTCCTCCCTCTCTGCCCCCCCTCCCTCTCTGCCCCCTCTCCCTCTGCCCCCCCCTCCCTCTCTGCCCCCTCTCTCTCAGCCCCACCCCCCTCTCTGGTGGAGTATTGCATTCGTGAACCAGCCCTCCCCTGTGACGCCGTGCACCCCCCCCACCCCTCAATCACTAACCCCTCCCTCTCCCTCTCTAACTCCCTCCCCCTCCCTCTCTACCCACTCACCCTCTGCCCCCTCTCAAGCCATGCCTGCGCAGTTGGGGGTTATGCATGAGTGAAAAGGGCGGGGAATGGATGTAAAAGGAGCAAATGAATGATATTAATATAATATCAAAGGGGGGGGTTAGTATGTGTGTGGGGGACGGGTGGTTAGTGTGTGTGTGACACCGAAGGCCCCCCCCCCCCCGCAACCGCGCATTGAGGGGACGGGACCCAACAGGTCCCACTTGGTTCCGTATAACTATAAAACTCTGATGTTGGATGTGTGTGTGTGTATTTATTTGCATGTGTGTTGTCACATGTTGAAAAAATGACGCTCTAACGGTAAAGTTTTTACATATTCTGAAAGAGATTTATTCCCTGTAGTTCGAAATCACCTTATCTGAAAATGTTGTCCTTTATTTCTTTATGTATGAAAATGTTCATAAATCTGATCAAAGTTAGAAAATAAACCGGTGCTATTGCTGATGACATCACAATGGATCTGCTTCTTTGCCGTCTGCTCGCACTGTGATTGTCTTGCTCGCGCTGCAAGTGATGTCACCCCATCTCTCCCCCCATCTCTCCCCCCTCTCTCCCCCCCTTCTCCCCCCCTCTCCCCCCCCCCTCTCCCCCCCCCCTCCCCCCCCCCCCTCTCCCCCCCTCTCTCCCCCACCCCATTACTGAAAATATTTAACGGTATCCAAAGATTTGAATCTAAACGAGCTGCTCTCATTATTGACGTCACAATGGGTATGCTGGGCACCTTCTTCCACGTGCTGCGAGAGATGTCACCCCCCTCCCCCTCTGTTATTGAAAAGATGCCGCTGGAGTTGAAGTCGGGAACTGGACTGAAGCGGCCCAACTCGCAGTCATTTGGTCCACGCCTGCCCGTGTGCACCTGGTGGGGAGGCTGCTGCTCGGGTCAACGCCCACTTGCGGCCTCTTTTGAGTCCATGTCCACCCAGTGCCCTCTCCCTCTGTCTCTGCCCTCTCCCTCTGTCTCTGCCCTCTCCCTCCATCTCTGCCCCCTCTCTCCGTCTCTGCCCTCTTTCTGCCCACTGTCTGTTCTCTTTCTGCCCTCTCTCTGCCCTCTCTCTGCCCTCTCTCTGCCCTCTCTCTGTCTCAGCCCTCTCTCTGTCTCTGCCCTCTCTCTGTCTCTGCACTCCTAGCTCTCTCTGCCCTCTCTGCTCTCTCTGCCCTCTCTCTCTCTGCCCTCTCCCACTTGGTCGAGTCTATCTATACATATCTATAGGTCTGATCTTGTTATCTTCCGGTTGCACGGTTATTCTATTTGTGCAAAAACGTTATGCGATACCTCCCCCCACCCCCTCCCCCACACACCCCCCCACATACTCCCCCCTCCCCCACACACTCCCCCTTCCCCCACCCACGCCCTCCCCTGTGACGCCGTGCAACCCCCCACCCCTCAATCACTAACCCCTCCCTCTCCCTCTCTAACTCCCTCCCCCTCCCTCTCTACCCACTCACCCTCTCCCTCTCTATCCCCCCCCCCCTCTCAAGCCATGCCTGCGCAGTTGGGCGTTATGCATGAGTGAAAAGGGCGGGGAATGGATGTAAAAGGAGCAAATGAATGATATTAATATAATATCAAGGGGGGGGGGGTTAGTATGTGTGTGGGGGAAGGGTGGTTAGTGTGTGTGTGACACCGAAGCCCCCCCCCCCCCCCCCGCAACTGCGCATTGAGGGGACGGGACCCAACAGGTCCCACTTGGTTCCATATAACTATAAAACTCTGATGTTGGATGTGTGTGTGTGTATTTATTTGCATGTGTGTTGTCACATGTTGAAAAAATGACGCTCTAACGGTAAAGTTTTTACATATTCTGAAAGAGATTTATTCCCTGTAGTTCGAAATCACCTTATCTGAAAATGTTGTCCTTTATTTCTTTACCTCCCCCCACCCCATCCCCCACACACACCCCCACATACTCCCCCCTCCCCCACACACTCCCCCTTCCCCCACCCACGCGCTGTGAGTGACGTCACCCCTAATAACGCCCCCTCATCCACCACCCCGGTTACTCAAAAGATGCAGAAAGAACGAGTAAGTCGTGCCCTGTACTGGAGCGGCTCTCGGCCCTCGGTCCGACACGACCTCTCCCTGTCTCTGCCCTCTCTCTCTGTCTTTGCACTCTCTCCCTCTCCGCCCTCTCTCCCTGTCTCCACCCTCTCTCCCTGTCTCTGCCCCCTCTCTCTCTATCTCTGCCCCCACTCTCTATCTCTGCCCCTCTCTCTCAGACACTGCCCTCTCTCTCTCTCTCACTGCCCTCTCTCTCTTTCTGTCTCTGCCCTCCCTCTCTCTGTCTCTGCCCTCTCTCACTCTGCCCTCTCTCTCTGTCTCTGCTCTCTCTCTGTCTGCTCTCTCTCTGTCTCGGCCCTCTCTCTGTCTCTGCCCTCTCTCTCTATCTGCCCTCTCCCTTCCTGCCCTCTCTCTCCCTGCCCTCTCTCTCCCTGCCCTCTCTCTGCCTGCCCTCTCTCTCCCTGCCCTCTCTCTCCCTTACCTCTCTCTCCCTGCCCTCTCTCTCCCTGCCCTCTCTCTCCCTGCCCTCTATCTCCCCCTGCCCTAATGCCCCCTGTCCTCTCTCTCTCTCTGCCCTCTCTCTCTCTCTGCCCTCTCTCTCTCACTGCCCTCTCTCTCTCTGGCGTCCCTCTCTCAGCCCTCTCTCTCTACCTCCTCCCTCTCCCTCTCTAGCCATGAAGTCGGGCCCAGGACTGAAGCAGCCCATCTCGCAGTCCTTTGGTCGATGCCCAGCCGCTGCCTCCTTCGAGTCTACGTATGCCCACTGCCCTCTCCCTCTGTGTCTGCCTCCCCCTCTGTCTCTGCCCTCTCCCTTTGTCTCTGCTCTCTCCATCTCTGTCCTCTCTCTGTCTTTCTGTCCTCTCTCCATCTCTCTGCTCTCTCTCCGTCTCTCTGCTCTCTCTGCTCTCTCTCTGCCCTCTCTCTGCTCTCTCTGCCCTCTCTGCCCTCCCTCTGCCCTCTCTCTGCCCTCTCTGCTCTGTCTCTCCCCTCTCTGTCTCTGCCCTCTCTCTGTCTCTGCGCTCTCTGCCCTCTCTGCCCTCCTTCTCTGTCTCTGCGTTTCAGTGGGAGACTCTTGCAGCACTTTCCATTGATGATGTCATAGTGCCATCTCACATACGTCCAATCACAATGGATCTCATTTACATGTGACATCACAATGGGACAGGGGTGGGCGATTGCAACCTTCATGTGTTTCATTGAATGCAATTAACCTGGCATGCACAATCAAATAAGATCAAATAGAACAAGTTGTCCTTCCCCTCCCTCTCTACACCCCTCCCTATCTACCCCCTCATTCTCTACATCCCCTCCCTATCTACCCCTCATTCTCTACCTCGCCTCCCTCTCTACCCCATCCCTCTCTACCGCCTTCCCTCTCTACCCCCTCCCTCTCCCTCTACCCCTGTCCCTCTCTATCCCCCTCCCCCTCCCTCTCTATCCTCTCCCTATCTATCCTCCTCCCTCTCTATCTCCTCCCTATCTATCCTCCTCCCTCTCTACCCCCTCCCTATCTACCCCCTCCCTCTCTAACCCCTCCCCCTCCCTATGAGTGAGTGGATAGGGCGGGGATTGGGGGGGGGAAGGAGCAAATGAATAATATTAATATAATTTCAAAGGAGGTGTTAATGTGTGTGTGTGTGGGGTGGTTAGTGTGTGTGTGTGTGAGACGCCGCAGGCTGCCCCCCCATCCCCCACCCACAACTGCGCGTTGAGGGGACGGGACCCGACGGATCGCACTTGGTCTAGTTTACTTTAATATGGCTATTTTAATTCATTTTCAAGTTGATTGTGATTTTAAATACATGCATTTTGAGTATTCATTTTTAATTATTAAGCTGTTTCTAAAGGTCATTCCAATAAAAGTTTCATTTGATCGAGGGACAGATTATGTGAATGATTTTCTATATCTTAATATCAGTATTTATAAGATTCTTGTTGATTATAAAGTGGTTGAAAGGCCTGGTGGGCTGGCAGCTCAGTCACTCAGGCCTGGTGGGCTGGCCTGATATACTGGGGTGAGGTTTAATACTTGCAGGGGGAATAATTACTGATGGGCCGAAGGGACTCCTCCGAGGCTAGTACAGGCCTGATGGGCCGAAGGGACTATTAAAAAAATCTGTGAAATCTCAGTGAAAGGCACATTTTCTTGACTTTTCCTAGTCGGGCACGGGCCTTTCGTGCAAAAATGCTCCTCCTAGGCTAATGCGGGCATTTTGGGCAAAAGGGACTGGTTTCTTGGCTAATAGGGGCCTTGTGGGGTGAAATTAGTGGATTCAGGCTGGCCAAACAACTAATTTCATTTCCATTTCCATTTCAAGCACAGGGCAGGCCAAACAACTCATTTCATTCCATTTCCATTTGCATTTTGCATTGCCATTTCAAGCACAGGGCAGACCAAACAACTCATTGCATTGTCATTTCATTTCCATTTTGCATTGCAGTTCCAAGCACAGGGCAGGCCAAACGACTCATTGCATTGTCATTTCATTTCCATGTTGCAATGCAGTTTCAAGCACAGGGCAGGCCAAACAACTCATTGCATTGTCATTTCATTTCCATTTTGCATTGCAGTTTCAAGCACAGGGCAGGCCGAACAACTCATTGCATTGTCATTTCATTTCCATTTTGCATTGCAGTTTCAAGCACAGGGAAGGCCAAACGACTCATTGCATTTCATTAAGGGCTAACAAATCATTTATTGCAAGTACATTGCAGACTCACATTTTACTTCGGAGTCACGTGAGTGACTATGTGAAGAACCCGCTCGGCGCGCATGCGCGGCATTAACGCCAGCAGTGCAACAGTGGCTGCAGCGGGAGTTAGGCGCTCCCGCTACAGAATGAAACGGACCGTCAGGTGAGTACCCTGAGGTAGGGTTTCTATTACAGGGGAGCCTTTTTCTGCTTCTGTTTTACAGGCAGAGAAAAAGGCTCTGGAACAAAACTGTCCCCCGTTCAAGGAGGAATGTTTTTCCGTCGAGGAGGGGGGCAGCAACAGGCGGTAGGAACGTTTACCCGGTGTTCCGCTATTCCCCGACACCGTGCCGAGCCCAGCCCGCTAGTACCTGAGCAGCGGGCTGGATGCATAGCCACCCGAAGAGGCATCCGGCAGGTGTTCCCGATTTCGGATGGGACGTCTCTCCACCCGCACGAGGGGAGAGAGAGCCGCCTGAGCCGCTGGAGCGGCTCTCGGAGCAGGTGCCTGCGAGACGCGCTGCTTGAGGGGCGCTCTCGCTTCTACAAGGCACAAAAGCTCTACAAGAGCCTGTCCCCCGCTTGACTCCAACGGAGGAGCGTTCCATTGCAGGGGGGGCAGTAACAGGCGGTAGGAACAATTACCGGGCGCTCCGCTATCCCCATCACCGCGCCGAGCCCAGTCCCGCTAGTGCCTGAGCTGCGGGCTGGATGTTTAGCCATCCGAAGAGGCATCCGGCCGGTGGCTTCCGACTTGTCGGAGGGGACGTCGCTCCACCCGCATGGGGGAGAGACAGCCGCCTGAGCCGCTGGAGCGGCTCCTGGAGTAGGAGCTCCTGCGAGACACGCTACGTGAGGGGCAGTCTCGCTGGAGGGTTCAGGCATACCCTCCACAGTGCCTAGGCACTGCCCATCGCTTCCTCCTCAGTGTGGTTAGCTTTGGGGTGACCAGTGGCTGGGCTGGTCATGAAGAGGGGTCATTGGCTGAACAACATCGGGAGTATGCTTGAGGTACAGGATCAGGAAGAGCTGCTGGGTGTGGCCACTATGTGGCTCCACCACTAGCGAGATGGCTTTTCAGTCTCAACTGATGGCCAGCTTACTACCTGTTCTTTTCAAAAATCTCCAAGACAGGTAGTCATGAGGCGTTGGATTTCATCACGCTTCCCCTAAATTGCATTTACTCAAAGTGGCCACCATTATTGGAGGGTACATTGAGCATCGCTTTAAAAAAGCCAAAATATCAAAAAATTAATTTGATATCCCTGACGTCGGCTATCATTTTCGCATGCTATTTCCAGAGGGTCACGGTAGTATGGCAAAACACCTGACCTACTGTTCGCAGTGCTCCGCAACTTCTCAGGAAGTTACAAAACCTGCCCTCAAAGAATGCCGACCTCACAAAAACTGGACGAAGTGTCCAAAATATCGGTGCAAGAGGGCAGGGTCTGGAATGAGCACCACACGTAAACCAGTCAGCAGTACCTCTAACGCGTCCACCAGGAGGGTCCACCTCATGGTACTGGTGAAAGCTCGGTGCCTGCATGCCAATCCCGTAAGCCTTTCAGGCCAAGGCCCAGAGCAGGCCCCATGGAAAATGCGCCACCCCCAACACCACCACCACGTCAGACAACGTGCAAGACTCGTTGGACCGGCAGGAAACAGAAGAATACCCATAACCATGGAGGTAGGTGGGTCTGGTTCCTACCAATGTATAGAAAATAGGGGCTTAATACTAACAGGGGGGAGATTACACCTGTTTTGAGAAGCACGGGAGTCTATCACAAGTGATCAGTATATACAGGTGCACAACCTTTTATCCGAAGATCCAAATAACGAAAACCTCCGAATAGCGGACATTTTTTCAGGTCCTTGAAGAAAGGTCCTTGAAAACGTTCACCGAGGGCGGCCCGCAGAGGTGACAGCGGAACCTCCGGTCGGTCCTCGAAGAAAGGGGAACTAAATCCCCATTCATAAAAGAGAAGGTGAGGGTATATTGCGCGGGAGGGTTAATAATTGACAATATGTTGCTGCCTGCCCGCTGAGTTAAAAAGTTCCCACGGTAGACTCACGATACACAGCGTATCGTGAGTCTTGCGTGGGAACTTTTTAACTCAGCGGGCAGGCAGCAGCAGATTGTCGCTCCCTTCAGTTTCACCCCACCTACACCCCTCTGCTTCCCGACCATGTGTGTGACCCCTTCCCTCCCCTCTCCAGCTCCCCGCTCATTGCACCGGCGCGGGGGCTTTGCACTGTCTTCATGTCGGCGATACCAGCAGGTCAGTGCCAGTCACCGGAGACGTCAGGACCAACGGGACACCGACCCCCAGGCCCACTGCAAGCACGGAGATCCCAGAGACCCACAGCCCAGCCCAGCCCCGCTCCAACTACAGAGGAACTTGGGTTGCGAATGACGGGGCGCAGCTCGGGGCGTCGTAGGGGCCCATCGGGGAGCGGGTTACTGTTGGTCCTGACGTCTCCGGCCACCTGCCATCCTCCGGGAACTGTACCGCCCTTGCAGGAGAGTGGGGTTGTTTGCAGTTGCAGAGGGAGGGGGCAAGGGCGGTACAGTTCCCAGTCTCAGCTCCAGTCCAGGGGGGTGGCCAGAGACGTCAGGACCAATGGGACACCGACCCCCCAGGCCCACTGCAAGCACGGAGATCCCAGAGACCCACAGCCAGCAGCAACTCCAGCCCAGCCCCGCTCCAACTCCAGAGGAACACGTAGGGACAGAAGCTGATGGTGTGCAAGGTACGTCTTGTTCTTGGGGTGGCGCAGCTCGGGCTGTGGGCAAACTGCCACTTGTCGTCGTAGCGGCCCATCGGGGAGCGGATTCCTCTGGAGTTGGAGGGGGAGGGGGGTATTGTGCTGTTTGATCGCCCCCTGCTATCCCAGGGACAGGGAGACACAGCGGCTTTTTAGACTGGTGGGCAATCACTTCCAAAGTTCTGTCCACACAGTCAGTACACCTCTCCTACACTGCATTTCATACAAACATTTATTCTGCAAGAAAAAACTACATTGAAGACTCAAACTCGCGACCGAGTAACTGCCAGGATCGAGGTGCAAACTCGCGACCTAGCTCGGGGATTCAAGAATCCCCGAGCTAGGCCGCCTAAGGGCATGTAGCCCCGCTAGGGTGACATGAGTGCGAGAGGTGATTCAATGCTGCGGGCATTTTTACAAATTCAGGAATTCATTCAACACACTGCATTTCATACAGACATTTATTCTGCAAGAAAAAACGACATTGAAGACTCAAACTCGCGACCGAGTAACTGCCGGGATCAAGGCGCAAACTCGCGACCTTGCGGATATGAGCCGAGCACTCTACCACTGAGCCAGCCATTAAAATCTACGCTAAAAAATTTCCATTCCGAAGGCCGACAAATTCTGAATTACGAAAAGTGTCTGGTCCCAAGGCTTTCGGATAAAAGGTTGTGCACCTGTACTCAATGGCTTTAGTGGATACAAAATACAATTCATACTAGAAAAATTGCCACCAGTTCAACATTTACCCCAGAGGGTATTTTCCCTCTCCGTTAAAGAAACGAGAGGGACAAGCTGTACTGGTGAGACTAATTACAAAGGGTATCATGGGAAACATGAACCCTTGGAATTCGGATCAAATATTCGTCACTAAACCCAAAAAGATGGTGGATGTCGCATCATCATTGACTTAACTTCACTAAATATGGTTGTTATGTATATACATTTCAAAATGGAAACAGTTATTACTGCCAAACAACTAATTTCCAAAGGATACTTCATGGCAAGCATTGATCTTAAAGATGTTTACTATTTTAGTACCATTCACAAGGATCATCGCAGATACCTGAAATTTACCTGGATGGGGCAGCTATTGCAATTTAAAGCATTACCCAATGGGAAAATAGGCAAGACCATGGAATTGACTATGTTAGCTGTATCAGCTACCAAACAGTTATTCAAAACCCTGGGATTGTCTTATATCCAGATACATCTAAGTTGAAGCCATCCACAATCATGGACTACTTGGGCTTCACAATTAATTCAGTCTACGTGACTGTAACTTTGCCAAGAGACAAAACAGTTGAATTGGCACAATCATGCAACAATTTAATGGTCCACGTACTCCCAACTATACGACAAGTAACAGAGTAATTGGGAATATGGTAGCAGCATTTCTGACTACACAATTCAGACCTTTGCACTGTCAAAACTTACAAAGAGCAAAGGTACAGGCACCAAAACGACATACAGGTCATTATGATCGTGTCATGAAGTCACCCACTGAAGCAATATCATAACTACAGTGGTGGGCAAAAAATGTTTGGCATAATTTCAACCTATTATCATCACTAACAAGTAGTAGATGGACTAACCTAGAATCATCATTACCTACACTGGGCATTAATTATCTACAGATGTTGGGTGACTTTTATGGTTTAAAAGCATATGCACAAATATGCATCACTTGCATGTACGGCTACAAATAGATAATACTACGGTGGTAGCCTACATTAACCATATGGGCGGCATAAAATCGGTATCATGCGACAAGTTGGTCAACACAATTTGGCAATGGTGTGTCGAAAGACATATTTGGCTATCAGTAACTTACCTGCCAGGTAAGCTAAATACAGTGGCAGACACCAGGTCACGTAAATTTAATGACAATGGATGTTAAACCCCAAATAATTTGCAAAAGTTATCATGCAATATGGCATGCCAGATATCGATTTATTTGCATCAAGGCTAAATCACCAGGTACTTATGTATGTCGCTTGGGAACCAGACCCTGAGGCAGCAGCGGTAGATGCGTTCGCGCTGGATTGGGGAAATTCTTCTTCTATGCATTTCCTCCCTTCTGCCTCATCAGTTGGGGACTACGCACAATACAAATGGACTCTGCTTCACGTATTTTGATAGTACCCGACTGGCCTACACAGCCATGGTTCCCAAAACTCCATGACATGGTTGTTGAAACTCCGATGGTATCCCCAGTGACCCAGAGTTATTAACACCCAGTGTCGGGCACAAGCCACCCGTGCCATGAAAATCAAACTCCTGGGTTGCAGATTCTGCACAAAGCACTTCTGGGACTGGGATTATCAGAACAAACCATCGACACCATGTCAGCATCCCTTCGAACATCCACTAAAAAACAGCACTTGTCCAGCATCAAGAAATGGGAGAAGTACTGCTTGGATAAAGGGACCACCTACTCAACCGCTACAGTTACCAACGTACTGGAATTCCTGGTGAACCTTCACCACGATGAAGGACTCAGCTACAGAGCCATCAACATGGCTAGAAGTGCCATGCCTGTCTATTTAAAACCAGCTCCAGGACAACAGGTCATGGGGTCCCACCCGCTGGTGGTCAAACTAATGAAGGGTATTTACAACTCTAACCCCCTAGACCAAGGTACACCCATACATGGGATGTCAGTGTGGTCCTGACATACCTCAGGGGATGGCCACCAGCCCGACCCCTTAACCTGGAACAATCTATGCTCAAAACACTCATGTTGATGGCACTTGTATCTGCACAGAGGGTCCAGTCACTACACCTATTGTGACTGGACAACATGATCACAGCTCCAGACCAGATCTGTCGTTATCTAGCGACAGATCAAACAGAGCAGACCAGGAACACCTAATCCAGTTGTGGAATTCCGGGCTTACCCACCAGAACCACGGTTATGTGCCATGACCCACCTACTATCCTACATAGACACAACCAAAATATTCGAGGGAGATGAAAAGCCTTGTGGGTCAGTCATAAAAAACCTTATGGTCGGGTGACGAGCCAAACCATTGCGAGATGGCTCAAGCAGGTGCTAAAAACTGTTGGGATAAACACTAACATGTACAAATTTTATTCCACCAGGGCAGCATCCACGTCGACGGCTAAAAGAATGGACATGCCTATAGACCACATCCTGGCTACAGCAGGATGGTGGGGGGAAAGACCGTTCAGAAATTTTATAATAAGCCGTTGGCAAAACCTGTTTTATTTGCAGTAAAGATTTACGGACTGCAAATATTTAATTTAAGCCCAGGGGAGCAATTTAATTTCTTTGTTGTTATTGTTAAAAAATACCATTGTATTTTTCATCAAACAGATTCATTGGTTGATTACGCTATCACTTCCTCCCTCAAGAACTTCGGCAGTGAGTGAAATAAAACTGTTACACGGTTTGAAATCACAGAGCTTTGAAGTCTTCACGTAGTCACTCACGTGACTCCGAAGTAAAATAGTAAGATTAAACGAGAACTTACCAGTTTGAAGTTTGATCTGTATTTTATGAGGAGTTACGATGAGGGATTACGTGCCCTCCGCTCCCACCCTCATAATATGAGTCAAACTGATAACTGATGTCTCCTTTTCTTTACTATGTTTACTTCAATAACTGTGTCTATCTGTGATTCCACACCGCTGCTTGGAAGTATGCCGCGCATGCGCGCTGAGCGGGTTCTTCACGTAATCCCTCATCGTAACTCCTCATAAAATACAGATCAAACTTCAAACTGGTAAGTTCTCGTTTAATCTTACTATTTCAGTTGATTCACAGCTTAGAATCACAGTTGTGGCCTCTCCCTCACGATCTTCCAGAGTGACATCCTCACGTCCAGGCATCTGGGGTTTTATAGTCCTGCCCCCCCTGGAAGGGGCATTATCTTCATCAAGGTGATTTTTTTATTTATTTTTTTTTATTTTTTTATTTTATTTTATTAGAAGTACAGTAAATTACAATAATACACATCACATATATCTTAATATATTCGTTGTACCACTTCGTTTTTCGAGCTTTAAAAAAGATAGAAATAAAAGAAGTAAGGAAAGTGAGCAAGAATCGTGAAGGTGCAGGAAAGTGTTGGGAAAAGGAAGCCCCTTAGGGAAGAAGTTAGAGAAGGAAGTAAAGAAAGGAAATTAGACCCTAGAAAGAAAAGAAGAAAAAAGGAAAAACAATTGCTCTATTGTAACACAAAACTCGCAAAAATGGATATACCAACCGTGTTTTAAAAAAAAAAAAATTATTTTATACCCCCCGTTACCAGATCCTGGTACCATTTATATTTTAAATTACTATTGCACCTTATACTTGTAATAGTTCCATAAATGCAGACCACGTCTTTTGGAAGTGGTCTGCTTTGCCAGCTAGGAGGAGTCTCATCTCTTCCAAGTGTAGTGTTTCGAACATGTTTGAAATCCACATTTTTATTGTTGGTATTGGAGCATTTTTTCCAAAATTTGAGTATAAGTTTTTTTCCCATTATTAGCCTGTAATTAAGTAAGTTCTTTTGAAACACGTTTAATTCGGGGTTACCTTCCGATATTCCAAAAATGATCCATTCTGCTTTTGGTACAAGTTTTATTTTAAATAATTTTGTGAAGATTTCAAATATTTCGTTCCAGAATTTTTGGATTTTTATACAAAAAACAAAAGAGTGCACTATGGTAGCTTCTTGTGACTGACATTTATCACAAATGGGTGAGATATTGGGGAAAGTTTATTTATTTTAGTTTTTGAATAATATAGTCTATGTAATGTTTTGTATTGAATTAGAGTATGTCGTACGTTGATCGAGCATTTATGCACATATTGTAAGTGTTTATCCCAGCTCTCTTTTGAAATTTTTATAGCTAGTTCTTGTTCCCAGTCTCTTCTAATACCATCGGTTGTAGGTATTTCTATATTTAAAATAATGTTGTATAAGTATGATATTAGATTTGCTGATTCAGCCTTTGTCTTCATGGCTTCATCCAATAAGTCTGGGGGCATGTTATGATAGTCTTTTGTGTATTTTTTCAGATAGTCACAGATTTGAAGATATTTAAAATATTGATTATTTTTCAAATTATATTACAGTTGTAATTGTTGAAATTATAATAATTTTCCTAATTCATACAAGTCTCCGAGCGTTTTGATTCCCATTCTTTCCCATTATGTAAATGATTTATCTATAATTGAAGCTTTAAACGACGGGTTATTAACTATTGACATTAACAGAGATAGATTTCTTAATTTTAGATTCTGTTTTATTTGTTTCCAAGTTCTAATTGTGCTATGTATCATTGGATTTTTATTGTAATTTTTGTTATTCAGATTCATTGGTGAGAGGAGAGTCGCTCCTGTATTACACAGAGAGCAGTCCTCTCTCTCCATTACAATCCAGTCCACCTGCTGGGCAGAGTTGTCCAGCAGGTGAATCATATTTTTAATATTTACTGCCCAATTATAGTACATAAAGTTAGGGAGCGCTAGACCACCCATCTCGTTTGGTTTACTTAGGTGTGCTCTTTGTATTCTGTGGGATTTATAATCCCATATAAAATTTGTAATGTCTGAGTCTAGTTTTTTGAAAAACTTTTTTGGAAGATATATTGGAATTGATTGAAATAAATATACGATTTGTGATAAAAAGATCATTTTTATCGCATTTATTCGACCTATTAAAGACATCGGAAGCGTTTTCCAGAATTTGATTAGATTATTTAGTTTCTTAAGTAAGGGGCTATAATTGGCATTAAACATAGCGTGATAGTTTCTAGGTATTCGATGTGCCACTTCAATTTCCGGTTCCACAGGTAAATTGAGTACCTTTTTGATTAAGTTGGCAGTGAACTCACGTGCGTTATTTCCCTCTGCTCCTTCAGTTACTCCCAGTATTCGTATATTTTGGCGTCTTGACCGTGCTTCGAGATCAAGACATTTATCTGAGACTTTCGCCAGTTGACTCTTGAGGCTGTCTAGTTCTAGCTTCATTCCCTGCATATCTTCAGCCATTTGATCAACAACTGTTTCCATGTCTTTCATTGCAGTTACTTGTGAAGAAACAATTACATGCACAGCCTCAAACTACTTCTTAGATTCTTCATCCCCTTTATTAATTCTCCCCATTAGCTATTCATGCACATCCTCAATTCGTTTTTGTATAATGCCAATGCAGTCAATAACTTTTTGATTACCAGCATTAATGTTCGACATATTTTCCATCAATTTGACATTAATATTTTCCATCATTTTTGAGTTTCAAGCCTCAATATCCTTTCTCAGTTCTCTTACCGAGTTCTTTATCTCCTCCATTTCATTTTTCTCCTTAGTAGCCAACTCAGTCTTGGCCCTTGTAGCCATTCCAGAATCCACTTCAGAGGTCTGTTCTTCAGTTTTCTGTATTTTCAGCAGGTTTGAGATTGTTCTCTGAGGGCTCTGAACTGAAAACGTTTTTTTCATTTAAAATCCTTTATTCTCCGTTTTAAATCGCAGCGCTTACTGATGACGTCATCAGCGTGACGTCCCGGGGCTCCGGTGAGTTTTTGAATCGGTCCCGACCTCCAGACCCTATTTTAAAGCGAAAAATCGCGATTTTACAGTAGCGGAGCTAAAAGTTGCAACTGCTAGTCCAGCATGGCGCCACCAGATGTGGTCATCATGGTGATTGACAGACAGGAGGACCAATCAGCTGATCTCAAGAATTTTTAAACATTCATAACTTTTTTATTTTTCATCGATCGGAAAAATCCTTGGGGCTGCCGCAGCAGAGGAGGACTGTGAGTAAGATGGTCAAAAATCATAGCGATATAGGGTAGCATTGTTTCTAAAATCCATTAACAGCACAGACATGAAGTGGTCAAGATGAGACTTTTAGTTATATAGATGTGTGTGTGTGTGTGTGTGTGTGTGTGTGTGTGTGTGTGTGTGTGTGTGTGTGTGTGTGTGTGTGTGTGTGTGTGTGTGTGTGTGTGTGTGTGTGTGTGTGTGTGTGTGTGTATATACACACGTACACATACACACATACTCAAAAAACAAAAAATAGTAGTGAAATAATAATAATAATAATAATAATAATAATAATAGTTTATAAGAAGAGGTTGAGCAGGCTGGGACTCTATTCATTAGAGGGCAGGTGAATAAGGAGTGATCTTATAGAGGCACATACAAAATCATGAGAGGAATAGATAGATAGATACACAGAGTCTCTTGCCCAGAGTAGGGGAATTGAGAACCAGAGAACATAGGTTTAAGGTGAAGGGTGGAAGATTTAATAGGAATCTGAGGGATAACATTTTTACAAAAAGGAGTGGTGGTAGAGGAGATAGTTGAGACAGGGACAATTGCAACACTTAAGAAATAATTAAACAGTACATGGATAGGACAGGTTTGGAGGGATATGGGCCAAACACAGGCAGGTGGGACTAGTGTAGATGGGACACGTTGATCGGTGTGGAAAAGTTGGGCAGAACAACCTGTTTCCACGCTGTATGTCTATATGACTCTTTGACTTGATGAGGCCAATGTTAACTTAATCCTGCATAGCCAATGCCATTATAGAGTTAAATCTGTAACACAAAGTTAAAAGGCTTGGGGATGATCCAAAAGTAAAAATTAGACACGATGACTCGTGTCATCAAAAGGAAAAGAAGGAAAAAGAAAAGATCCCATGACTAAAGGGATTAAAATTGGAGTCAGGATGCAAGAAGATGAGAAAATGGAGGCAAAATGTTACAGAACCTTAAGAAGAAGCTAATCTGAATGGATTGATGGTATTCAATAACATACCAAATACGTTGTGTTATTGTAACTATTGCAGTAGTTCGGAGGAATGATCAACTTTAAGTTTTATATTTATACAGGTTATTCCACGAAGATGGCAATCTGGGATACGTTATGAACTGTAATCATAGTCATGAAGGCAATTATGATGGAGCAACAATTGTGGAGCAGAATGCGAGAGCAGATGTGTATGAGATCCATCTGGGGATATGATCCATTGGAATTGTCAGTGCCTGGAGCAAATGTTTCAGAGATGTTAAATACACTTTCTAGCATAGAGTATTACAGATGAGGAGACTGAATTTATAGTTGGTTAATTTTATAGCTATGTAAATATATTCCTCTGTAAATAAATGATTATTCATATAATTTCATTTATGAAAATAGTTAAATGATTGTATAATTTTATATGTACTTGTAGGGGTATACAGATTTACTACTTTTTTTTTATAAAAGCAAATGGATTGTGTAAATATTTGTATTCTTCTTCTTATCGAGTCCACACACAAGATTAGAAGTTGTTCAGCCAGAGCTGAACACACTTCTCGGCATCTGCACGATGGTGTCTGTCTTGCGCTTCTTGTGCTTCTTGTGCGTGGTGGTGGAAAGATTGGTTGAAACAGGGCCGCGACGTGAACGCTCTTTCCTTGGCCCCAATATTTGTATTAAGATTTTAGTGTACTTTATTTTTGACTTTTGATAGATTATTTTATAAGACATTACTGTTACTGAGAATTTGGTGTATTTAATAAAGAGTGCTCTTATGGTGGGTTTATCTTTATTTGTCGTGCTATCCAGTAGAAAGACAATACATGATTACAATTGAGCCATTTACAGTATATAGATACACGATAAAGGAATAACTTTTAGTGCAAAGTAAAGCCAGCAAAGTCCAATCAATAGTCTGACGGTCATCAAGGAGGTAGATAGTAGTTCAGCACTGCTCTCTGGTTGTGGTTGGGTGATTCAGTTGTATGATTACAGCTGGGAAGAAACTGTCCCTGAATCTGGAGCAGTGCATTTTCACACTTCTATACCTCAGTAAGTTCATTGCTGACTGTAAGTGACCTTTAGTGCAGATGCTTGGGAAAATCAATAGTGTATTGATGTGTGTCAGAACAGATTAGAACAGAAAATGAATTGGAGAATAGGATTGATGGGATTTCTCTGAGAATCAGCAGAGATCCAATGGGCCAAATTACTTCTTGCTTTGTTGTACGAAACAGTATATTTTGAAAAATGTTTAATGTTTAGCTATCTCCATGTGGTTGAGGATTGAATTTTGATTGAAATGATATTAGGATGACATGTAGATACTGTCTACTGTTGACAGATCATCAGTTTCCAGCTTGGTAATATGTAATGAAAATAATTCTGCAAAGTTCTGCAATAGCACAAGTGTTTTTTGTTTCACAAAATCATTCGTGACCATATCATTCCTGTTAATCCCAGGATCAATGCTATATTAGGATGCACTCCGAGTTACTCATTTAATGAACAAAAGAATATTTGTACAAATCAAGAAAAAGATTTTCCATGAAAATCAGTAGGTCAGGAAATAATATCCATGAATCATAATCACATGCTGTGAACATTCTTGTATTTTAGCAGCAGATTCTGAAATGCTTGGTAAAATTGAAAGTCCTATGACTAACCAAAATTAAAACATTTGTGTAGATTGGTTTTTACTTTTATTATTTGAGTTCCCCTAAACCTAAAAGATGATGCCAAATTATTCAAGGCTCACATAGCACAATGTAGAACTCCACTGAAAATATATTAAAACAGATTACAAGATGTCTGTAGGGAGTTTGTACGTTCACCCCGTGTCTGCGTGGGTTTTCTCCGAGATCTTCAGTTTCCTCCCACACTCCAAAGACGTACAGGTATGTAGGTAAATTGGCTTGATGTATGTGTAAATTGTCCTGCGTGTGTGTAGGATAGTTAATGTGTGGGGATCGCTGATCGGCGTGGACTCGGTGAGCTGAAGGGCCTGTTTCTGCGCTATATTTCTAAACTAAATGAAATAATTTGATGGTTTACTTCATCCTTTCTGCACTTTGTTCCCAAGTGCACTCTGCTCTCAATTTCATCAGCCTTCACAATGCATTATCTATTTAGCCAAGAGTGGTTAAGGGCATGTCCCACTTAGGCTATTTTTTAGGTGACTACAGGCGACTATGCTGTCGCCACATGGTCGCTGGGGTGTCACCTGTATGGTCGTGAGTAGTCTCCTCAGTCGCCCAAAGAGTCGTAGCGTCTTTCTGGTCATCGCTGGATTTTCAACATATTGAAAATGTTTGGGAGACAGTCAGTGACAGTGTGTTGACGCTAATGAGCGTAGCTTGACTTCTCCTGATGAAGGTGCTGTCGTAGTTGTCGCCAGGTTAACGTAGGTTGTCGCCAGGTTAACGTAGTTTGTCGCCGGTGCTGACTTTAGTATTTTTGTTGGTGTTAAAGTAATGATTCTATTTCAAATTTTATGTCGAAGAGGAGTCCAGTCGCCGGTTTGTCGGCGGCCTGCTACGACTATGACAGTTGCCTAAAAATACCCTAAGTGGGACAGGCATTTTAGTTTCATTCACTTTCCAAAATAACACTAGCTCTTCATCCAAGCTTTTCACAGGAAATTTTCCCTTGGCAAATGCGAGGCAATATGCCTGTGGATTTTGTAATTAAGCTGTTGTGCATTGATGCTGTCCAAGATAACTCAAAGCTGGACTTTGGTTAAAAACCTGTCTCCTTTCTCTAACCTCTCTCATGTAATCCAAGGCTAACTTTCCATCAGAATTTGTTTTTCTTTCCTCAGTGCTAATATTACTGTCACAGTGACAGGTGGAATGTGGCTCTCGTGTGTTTTTTTTATTTCAGCTTCTCTCCCCAGATACGTAACAGGAGATAAGCAATAATCAGCTTTGACATTCCATATGAATCCAAAGATAACTCAACATTTTTTTCCTTGCCGAAATAAAACAAAAATTAAACCTCTCTCTGATTTATCCCTCTTAATATGATGTGGACTATGCAGATGTGGTTGAGTAAGTAAGTGATTTTCTTATTTCCAAAGTTGTTGTTTGGGCTTTTGGCACGTGTTAATTCTCATGTCAAATCTCTTGCTCAGTTCCGCAGTGGCAGGGAATCTAGGCATACT